>NW_015113845.1:93011-161428 GCF_001443285.1 Poecilia latipinna | reverse complement strand
ATATATATATATATATATATATATATATATATCTTTAAACCCTAAAGCTATATGAGGGATACATTTGTTTTTATATTTTCAGAGCTTAATACCAAACTGCTTATGGAGAGTGAAGAGAGTCAAATGACAATAAATAATTTATGTAGTAATTATTTAAGTGTGCCATTAATTTATTAAAACTCTTCACTATCCATAGATCTGTCTTCCAATCTGTCTATAAATGATATAAGTTTATTCATAAATTGCTTATTTAAAAATATACAATAACATTTTGTAAAATACATTTTTCTTTATCTTTGATTTTTTTTTTTTTTTTTGCAAGTATAAGTGAACAAATCTTAATTAAATGTTCAGGTTGGATTTAATTTAAATGCAACTTCTTTTTGTCAACTTCTTCTCATTTGGATGTTTCTGAACTACGTAAACTTTATTTACTGGTCAGAATCCAAAGCCGTGCAGATCATTGCCAACTTCATCTGTGGTCTCTACAGAAACCACCAGTCACATCCACATTTCTGTCGAAAAATCATCTAGTTTCAACCATATTTATTATCTTTAAAGTTTCTTACTTAACTATAAACCATTTATTTTTTTTTTAAGTTGTAAAATTACAAAATAAAAAAAGAATTTTCCTCCACTTTTCAATTTTCTCTAATGTGTTTTGAAGAAAAAAAAATCTACATAAAATAGCAGTAATACTGAACTGATAATGTGCAGTGGTAGCATAAGTGATCAAATTGTGTATTAACATGCAAGACAGCAGCTCAGTGTGGCTATACCCCTAAGAACTTTTTGTCAGCTGTTATCCTGAATTATGTCACAGCATAATGACAGCAAAGAGCTTCCCATACATGCAGGGGAAAATGTTATGAATATATAAAACACCAACAAACCCAGATTGCCAAACCTGTCTTGTGCTCACAATTCTACATTTGACGGTGTAACCAGCAGGTGGCGGCAAATCATCACTTTTCACAGCATCGTGTTAAACAAATCAGCATTTCTGCTCCAATGTGAAATATGACCACAGGTGATGCATATAAATATGGTTAAATAAAACTGTTTATTTAGACATCAGTTAATAAAAAATAAAATTAAATGTTACAAAAATTCTTTAAAATCAAAGAGCTGTACAAATCAAATCTTTATCATTTAACCTCGACATAGAAAAATACTAAAGGCACTGTGCATTAGTCTGAAATATATATACACACACACAAACAGAAAGGAAAGACAGTTGCAACACTTTATCCTTAACCTCCCTTAAAAAAAAAAAAAGCTTTGACTGTTAAACTGCCCATGCATATAAACCTAGTGAGTGTTAAAGAACAATGGAAAACAAATACAAAACAGAATAAAAGCTAATACACATTTAAAAATAAGCAAGATAGCAGTAAGAGTTGTACACGTTTCAATCAAATATTCTATTTATCATAATCACAAGTCGCCTCCTAATTTATTTTCACCTTCACTGGCATTAGTGAAAGATCTTTTCAAACATAAAGCCTCTCCTCCAAGATGGTCGAGTTACTTAAGAACACAGACGTCTGTAAAATAGTGGCTTTTTTCATGTTCCCCTACAACGACCATGCAAATATCTCTCAAACAGATACAAGAACCTCTCTGAACATCAGAAAAAGGGGAGATTTGGGGCAACCGCCTCATGAACGCTACAATGAGAGTAGTTAAATAAAAGCTTCCATAAAATGTAGACAGAACAAGGAGAAACATGATACATCTTAGAGTGATTTGTTTTCTAATCTCTTGTTTGTTAAAGTGACTTAATCTGACACATTCTTCACCGGTCTAATCCTCCAGACATACAGCAAAGTTCTCAGGACGTTTTGTACCCTTCTAGCGGTCTGTTGTGCAAATTCACAAAATAAAGACAATCGCCTTCCTTTCTGCAATCTCTTTGGCATTCTGTTTTGCTACATCAAGTGCACTGAGAGGAACGACACGTTCCACAGAAAGAGTTGGTGTAACAGTAGGTCCATTCAGCGTCTGGTTGCAGGAACATTCAAGTTCATTGTTCGATCATAGGAAACCGTGTTCGTCCAGGAATTTGGGAGTAACTGGGTTCCACTTTGCAGTAGTCTTAGTTGTAGAGAAGCCTGCAAAAAGAAAAAATGAAAATAAATTGTTCAAATACACTAATGTTTCATGTCTCCATTAGGACTACGCTGAAGTAGTACATTTTATTTATATCACCAATTTCACAGGTAAAAATCTAAAAACGAAATAAAACATTAAAACACCTTCCCTGTCCCTGCAGAAAAATATATTTTTTAAAGAATTAAAGCCACAGAAACCATTCAAAAAACATTTCAAGGGAGGACATAGGCATTCTCCGGCCATCTTTATGATTTCTAAATGGATTGTGGTAGGAAGAGTGTTTGAATTCAACTTCTAAGCAACCAAACAATGTAGTGACCAGTCTGCAAAGGTCAGCCTATGTCAGGCTAAGCCAGCTTCGATTAGTCGGCCAAAGCCTACAAGGACTGCCAAGGTGCAAACAAAGCACATTGTGGTTCAAAATGTCGGCTTCATTTATGAAATCTCACATCGGTTCTAGGCATGGCTGACTCGTTTGGTGATTTTTAAACAGCAAAATAAAGTTTTAAAGAGTCATTTCTATTTTCAAGTGCAACTCTGCTGCAAATCCTAGTTGAATTTTTGCTGTAACACACCTGAATCAAAAGGCTGAATTACCTCCTTGGTATTTAAGCAAGTTCTTCAAAAGCCTGGTCATTAACCATTTATTTTGTTCAGTTGTGTTGGAGTAGGGATGCATCCAGAAGTTGCACTTGAGGACTGGAGATGCAGTCTCCTGAGCTCCGTACCTGATTCTGTTGTATTGTGACCCCTTCCTTCTGCGTCACTCTCCCCCGATGAGGTGTGGTCCTCTGCTCTCCTGTACAAGCCCGATTTCTTGTGGTATTTGGCCCGGTAAGTATCGGTCATGCAGCTGTCCACAGAAAAGAAAGTGGTTGGGAGGACCATGTCTGTGAGGGAGGAGGATAGGGAGTCTGCACCATCATCCAGTCTGGGTTTTGGACTAGGTAATCTGTCCTCGCTCTCGCTGGCTGACAGGTCGTTCCTCTCCTGGTCTGAAGACCCCGACTTGGAACTGGCGTCAGAGGAGAGTCTGTGCTCGACTGGCGTCTCGATCCATCGCCGGAAAACAGACAGATTGTCTTTGGGCTGGTTGCGGGGGTAGATGCCAGACAGGATGGGTTTGGGAGCTAGAGGTGGATGATAGCTGTGCAGAGAGTTTGTGTGGCCAGACTCGTCTTGCTCAGAGAGGGGTCCGGTGAGGTCATCCGAGCTGTTCCACTCAGAACTGCTGGTCTTCAGAGAGTACGGAGGGACGGGGCTCGCAGGGCTGCCGTCCAGATTTTCCTCTTGCTCACTATCCAGGCCATTGTTCTTTTCTCGGATTCCGGGAGTATATCGGAAGGCTCTTTTTCTGTTCAAGTACAAAAAATAAAAACCCCAGTGTTAGTCTTGAATCTGTCAAAAACATGTTTTCGACACCACAGACCTTCAAGAAATGTTTGCTACCTTTCGATGGGTCGACCAGTGAGGATGTTGACATTTTGTAGATCAGGGGATTTTCTTCCTTGTTTTGAATTAAAAAAAAAAAAAAAAAGGTAATGTGTGACTGTTTTCTGTTTGTACATGAATTTCTTTCGGTCTGTCAGCAAAGACATGTTACCCAACAGGGGTCATGGTGAGGCCCGCTCCGCCTGGTGCCGGGAGAGGAAGTATCAAACTAGCTAGTCTGGCAGAGCGCCCTCGGGCCCCCTGTGTACCACTCTGACTGTCTGATGCAGCCAAAGTACATGGCCCTTCAAAGGGGGGAATGTGAGTTAATGTGCAGGCCGAGTCAGTTCAGGACTACAAGTCCTAAAAGCAGAACTGACCTAGAATGAACTCAAACAGAAACTAAGAGACACGAATAAAAGGGAAAAAGAGTATTTTCAGGGTCAAGCATGTTCTATGATGAATTGTATGGTGCTTTGCAAGTATTTTTACCCATGGAATTTTTACCATTTTGTTGCAGTACAACCAAAAGCTTTAAAATTGTAAAATTTAAAATTCAGCCCCAATGAGAAAACACATTGTAGCAACCATCCAGAACTACAATTACAGCTGTAAGTCTTTTTTGCGGTATGTATCTTCGTTCATGTAGAAACTGACATTTTTGCCCAATTTTTTTTTCTTCTTCCAAATAGCTTAAAGCCACAAAGGTTGGACTTTGACTGGGCCACTCTACCTCATAAATATGCTTGGATCATTATTGCTCTGGCTGGATATTTGGAGTCGTTTTCCTAAAAAAAGCATGCAACTCCATTCACATGCCCCATTAGTCCTCAGCAGCCTCCCTGTCCCTGCTGTTGGAGATAGAAAGCACCCCCCCCCGACTATTTGTTATTTTGATCTATCACATAAAACACATTAAATTGCATGGTTGCTGCAGGCTAACATGCAGAGGCTGAAAGGGTGAACTTCCTTCAACTTTCCGGGAAAAAAAAAAACAAATTTAGAAACAAGTCTATGGATTGGTGGGGAGGGGGTGCTGGTGGTGCTGGAGTCGAGCCAGGTTAGCATGGTGGGTGTGATTTAAGGGACTGGAGACAGACAACAGCTGACTAACAGGACAAGCAGGAGTGAGTGAGGACCATCTGTGATGCGTCAGCATAACCCTCTCTTTCCCTCCTCTCCCTCCTCCTCCACTCTCGCTCTCTCTCCAAAGCATTAGTGGCTAAATCCTTTGTGCTGGCATGCAATTACGCCGAGGTCAGACTCCCAGACTTTAGATCCCCTCCACAACACTATTGCATTTTTAAGCCACAAGTCCATGTGGGCATTTTACAATTTGATGCCCCTGATCTGGAGAGTTGGCGAGCCACTGTTACAATACGATTCTCAAAAATAACAAAGAGGGATGAGAGTGTAAGTGCGTTCCCTTTGGGAAATCCCTGTGTCTTCATGATCACATCCACATTTTTCTAGTGAAATGCTTTCAGGAGAAAACAACTCTGGAAAAACCGCATAGGCTGTTAAAACCAAAGTTTATGTACAACAAACGTCTTTAACTGTAACATTAGCCAGTTTTATTTGTTTGAAGGAATTTTTTTTTTGACATTAAAAAAAAAAAAAAGGAAAAAACGTTTTCCACTTTGGTATTACAGCTAGAGCAGCAGATGCCAGAGAAACAGATGTACTCTGAATGTCCTGCTGGGAAACCCTCTATGTGCTCCGATTGCATGGATTAAAGCTGTGCTTCTGGAGCAATTAGGATCTAAAACTGCTATTTATTTTTGTTATTTTTGAGAATCGTATTGTAACAGTGGCATGCCATAAATTCCTCCCTTCCCAGCATTCCTATTATAGCTGGAAAGGATCATCCCAAGTTGCTAAATAAGATTTAGCAACTTGGGATGTTACAAAAGTTACAAAAACTGAAAGTCTACAAAGCATCTATGCCAGCCTATAGTTATATCCATCATAAGAATTGATATGTGTGATAAAAATGTAAACTGACAAGCTGCCCTCCCATCTGAATGTGCTACCAGAGGGGATTTCAGACTTTAATGGACTTCTAGAATGTCCTGGTGTGACTCTGAAAAATGCTGCCCCTGTTGCTGAACTCCAGCCAAATTGACTCTGGACGCATTTACTGCAGCTTGTCATTTCAATTTGCAGGCAGTAGGGTGTAAATATCCCAGCTGGATCTTAAAATAGCTTAGGGGAACCTCATCAATTGGATTTTAGGTCAGGTTTTAGCCTGAGCGGTTAATATTTTAGGACTTTGCGAAAAATCTAAATGAATCTTCTTAAATGCAGTAAGGCTTTCTTTGAAAAAAAAAAACAAAAAAAAAAAAAACGAATGATACTGCAGTAATTCTCTAGAGACTGTAGGGGGCCTGGGTGAGTATATTTGACTTAGATGAGCTTCAGAAGCATCTTATCTTTAGTTTGACCAAATATAGGCTTGAACAGCGCTGGACACCACTAACTAAAAAGTAAGCACGAATCATAAACATTGGTTTATGAAGTACTACACCAACACATAATTTAGAGGAAGCTGATGCTAAAGCACAACTTCAATTCAGATCCCTTGAAATATTATTTATTCTCTGTCCGAGTTTTATTTCATTCCTGTATGTTTCTTTGAAATAAAGTCATTCGAAAAGAAACGAGAGAGACCCCGAGGAGAGGAAATGGAATGGAAAGTAAACAGTTCTCACCCACTTCAAAATATGAGCAAGCGTATAAACATCTAACTACTTGACTGTCGATTTCCAAAACTTCAACAGGATGTCAAACTTTATTCAACCGAGAGTTAAACAGCCAAGTAAATTAGTGATTTAGAATTTATTTTGAAGGGGAAGTAAGTATGCCCAATATTTTTTTTAAAAAAATTAGCTCCGCTCATTTTTGCATTTTAGGTCGTTTTTGTATAAATTTATGAGTTATCACGGAGCACTCTTCTTTCTACTGCTGCTTTAATTAAATGTGGTTTTTAGACATTCATGTCTGCACAGCTCTCTGAAGGTACCATCACAGCATCTCAATCTGAAGTCTGAACTTTCAATGCTTCTCTTTTTCAGCTGGTCTGTTGCAGATTTTCTGCTGCGTTTGGGATCATTACCCAATTGACAACCAAACTTTGTCTTATAACTCCCCACAAACAATTCACTTTTATCTATTAATCAAGTGCCTTAATAAACTTCGACTGACTGGCATTTCCCACTTTGCTCCCCACAAATTCCTCTGAATCTTTTTTTCTAGGACTGTACAACTTCTTATAGTAGTTGTAACATCATATTTAACTAATATAAGTTACATACATATAAAATAAAACAAGTGTGTATTCAACAGCAACATGGAGTAACTGCTGTATTATTGAAACTGTACTTTGTTGAAGTCATGTTCTAACTCTTGGCAGGTAAACTCCTGATATTTTCCACTTGGTAGGGCACAGCTGGGAAGCCTTTTACAAGTCCACTGATTGCCAGGGTTAAGTCACAGCAGTCCTGTTGTGAAATTTAATGAGTGACTTTTTTTTTTAAGGATTAAGCTAATCTGATATGCATTTCTTTCTTTTGTGCAATATGCTGCGTACAGCTGTATGCAGAAAATGCGTCCCAGAGATAAACCAGTCTAATCCCTTTGTACCCAAACTGAAAGATAAAATAAAAACATCCCCACCGCATGGTTCATACTAAGCTCACAGTTTATTAGGTTTCTTTATTTACCAGCTATGATTGTCTCCAAACTCATTTTCACAGCAGCTTTACCTAATAGATCTACAGAATGATGGTGCTACCTGCCAGAGGAAGACATTTTTCACGGCAAGCGGCAAATTAAAATAAAACTACGAGTTCACATTAAGCTGCGTGATGCACATGGTAAAGCTGACTCTGGTTGCAAAAGGGGTTAAATCTGACCCACGAGGAGCCAAATCTCAGGCTGTGACCTTAACATCACTGATGGAACAATAAATCAAGAAAACTGCTCTCTGCTATCTTAACGCTGCAGATTCTTACAACATAGACAAGAGCTTTTCTTCACTGTCAAGGCAAAGCCAGGCTGAAAGGGAGATACTTCAGCCTTCAACATTATCATTCCTTCATTTACACATTTATTTATACAACAGTCAGTGTGATGTTTGTCTTCTGTAAAAGATTGTACAGGGCTTGACCTTTTTTTGCACTTTGTTCTCAAGAAAAGCCAGCAATCACCTTTCACTGTAGGTGAAGGGATCATCTCTTTTTGCCACTCCAGAAGAAAAAACACTTCCTTTGCAAACAGTCTCCAACATCTTGTTATGGTCTATCTGATTCAACCAATTACTTGTTCATATTTTTGTCTGTTTATTTACTTTTTTATTTTATTTTATTTTTTTGCTTTTCTTTGAAAGATTGATCAATTCTTAGAATTTCCAAAGATTGGAATAGTATGGTTTCATTTTAATATTCAAAGTTCAGAATGAAGCATCTCAGGACTATCTGAAAAAACAAACTTAGATAATATTCACTCTGTCAAAGTACTAATACACAGAAATTAACAAAAAATAAGATGTTTAATCATACTTAAGGGAAACAATACACCAGTTGTAGTTTTGAGCCGTTATTAACAAAAGGAAAGTTACTTACCGGTAATAAAATCAGAGTACAACACATCAGGCCTCAAATCATCATCTCCTCTCGGAGGAAAGTGATCCCTAAAATACAGAGGACATACATTATTCATGTATGTCTGGAAGCTGCAAAATGTTCTAAGACATTGGATTTTTACCAACTACTGAAATGAAATGGGATAGATGCAAGGAGAGGACAAAAAGCAAATTAACTCCAAAATAACCATAGATGCATTTTTCACAGAATGATCTGCTGAAAAAGCAACATCTGTGAAGCTGGCAGTGTGAACAGCTCCGACATGTTTACATTAAAGCTCTATAGTCCGAAGTTATATACTTAAAGGTGTGTTGGAGCAGAAATGGAGCAGGACCTAACAGTTAACCTGGATCATTATCTTCAAACAGGACCTGTGTTATAATCAATCGGACGAAAGCCCACCATAACAAGGTGTGTGAATGTGCCCTTTGTGCGTTTTATCTTGAATAGATCTCACTATTCTTAGAGATGTTTTTTGTGTTGTGCCAGGCATCAAGTATTTCATACATGAAGTCAGTTTTGGGGTTACAAAAACAGAAAAACTAAACTTGACGATTGACCTTACCTCATTAGATGTAGCTCTGGTATGGGCCGGAGGTCCTTGGAGGAAAGACCGTCAACAACGGGGGAGTCCAAGTTTGCTGAGCCGTTGCTCAGCCTGTCACTGCTCTCATATCCAGATTCAGTTCTCTGGATCTTCCAGTTGTCGTTGCGTAATTTGAGGTTACCCGAGCCCTTGGACCTGTCCGTGTCATTGTGTCCACCCCGGCTGTCTGAGTCCAGCGAGCTCCGGCTGCCCCCGGTTTCGTTCCTCTGTTCGTCTTCGTAGATGGTCATCAGGCTCTTCGGTTTGCGTTCTTCCAATGCCCCCCACGTCAGGTCTCTGTCCCGCTCATGGTCACGCGACGGCGAGTGACTGTTGGTTCTTCTCCGTGGGCTGGGGAGCCGATGCTCCTCTCTCCCTGCGTTCCCATCAGCAACGCTGCTCAAAACGCTGTCCACATTTAGTGCCTCCCGCATGGGCCTCCATGTTTTGCTGGAGGGGTTGCTGCTCCTCCCGTTTCGGTCCCGGGAATCTTGGCTGCTGTCCGTGTCGTATCCGTTGGTGAGGTGCTCCGGTCTCCGGCTCTGATGCCCGCTCCTCAAAGTGGCAGTGCTGGGCGGCACTTGAAGCCTGGGGTGGGAGCGTGGCGGGTCATAAGAGGAGCGCGGCGGGTCGTGAGAGGAGCGCGGCGACCGTGGCGGGTCATGAGAGAGACGAGGTGAGCGTGGCGGGTCAGAAGGATGCGAAGGGTCGTGAGAGGAGTGAGGTGGGTCGTGAGAGGAGCGGCCGCCAAGGTGCGGCACTCGCTCTGTCCTGATGGGTCCCTTCCCTTGGCTTTTGTACAGCCGAGTCTCCAGGTACTGCTTGAAGCCGTTCTCTGGAGGGGAGGCGGAGCGGGAATAGGTTCTGTCATGAGCCGGATCTGAGGTAAATAAGATTTCAAGAGAGAGCACTTTAATTATTACATGGCATGATAATATAAAATGAACTTCACCAAAACTCTGAAACAGATACGTCAGATAAATTAAGACAAAAAACATGCCATTGAAAATAAAGTCTTCCTTTGCCACAGTTAATGTGTAGAAGAAAGTAGGGTGCAGAGCCTTGCAAAGGTATTGGTAAACTTTGAAATTTGTGAAATTAACCCCTGTGAAACATGGGGGCAGCGGCATTATGCTGTAGGGATGCTTCTCTTCATCATTTAGCATAGACATTAAAGCTGGATTCAGTGTATAGAAAGATGAAGCTCTTCTTATAACATTTATAAACTTGAGTGACGTAACCAGGTCTCTAGATGCAGAGAAACTAGTTTTCCAAAGGAAACATATCTGACACACTTTTTTCCCCCCGCAAAAATAAAACTTCAGCCACAAAAGATTCCAATAAAATCCATGAAAGTTTGTGCATGTTACACTGCAAAATGTTAAAATCAAGGAACTGTAAACAACCTCGCCCCAGTTGAAAGAGGACCTACACACAGAGTTTTAAACACCAAGATGAAAAAGCTGCAACAAGGACCGCAGGAGGCAGAGCACAAAGATAAAGGCAGAGGAGGAGAAAACAATTTGTGTTGGTTATGTTTGCAGATGACAAGAAGGTGTAAATTTGAGTCAACATGAAGTCAATTTTCTTCTGCAGAGTGTGCACAGAGGGGGGCAGTCAGGTCATTTAGAAATGTCAATGCAGTGATATTTTTCTGCATAAATGTTTGCCCGTTTTAGTGTGTCGTGGTGCCTAAAATACAAAACAGCTACTTTTAAGTTTTAACGGTAGCTCTACGCATTTTCTGACTATGCAAGTTCAAATGAAAAGTCCCACATATCTTTAAGCATTTTTCTTTCTAATGCTGACAGCAGTGTCGTATTGGCATAACTGTATAAGTGGCTGAGAAAAATCAATCTACTCCAACTTTGTGTTTTAGTGCTCAAAAATTGAATTTAGTACTTAATATAACTGGCAGTCCTTGGAAATAAGCCTGCAGGAGACTGAATCACTTCGTTTTGCTGACAGTGTGCCAGAGCTAAATCACTTCAAACTTGGCCCTCTACATACATACAAAGTGTTGAAGAGCTTCTGCCGCCCGGCTCAAAGTTATTAGCAGTATGCAGAGATAAGGATGGTTTTAAACACGTGGACTCAAAATCTGATTTTGTCCAGATCAGTGAACACACGACAGCTACGAATGAACAAGTCACTCTGGAAGCATAACGCTTTGATTTGGAAGTTGTTGAAACAGAAGAGAAAACTCAGTTATTTATGAGAAAAGCGGAGTCGGTAATAATAAATGAAATTCTGACTGCCTCTGAAACAGGCAGAGACACTTCTGCAGGTAACAGCAAGGCTGTCATGTTGATTGGGATATCAAGGTAATCTTTTTGGAGTCCAAACCTTATCTTTACCCCCACAACATTAAGCTTTATGCATTTTAAATGGATCTTGCTGAAAAACAATAAATATGATATGGAGAACTTTTGCCTTTGCAGGTGTTAAAACAAAAGAAAAGAAAATGGTACGACTGACAGTTTTTAACTGCACAAACGGCTCAGTAGCAAAACCTGGAACATTTTAACAGTCTTAGTAAATTTCCAATAATCCAGGAACTGTTTGTCTGAAAATCCCAAGTTTATTTTAAAATAAACATTTTGTAAGCAAGAAAGTTGGGGAAAAAAATAAAATGAAGTTTTGTTCCTTATTTAGACTCAAAAAGATAAAGGAATCATCTAAAATCTATATCAGCAGGCCTAAACCTTGGCCAAACGGTTATCAGAAACAGGCTTTTTTAATCGGTGCATCTTTACTTGTAGAAACTACAGTGTAACCTTCAGCTGAGTTAGTGTCACATGAGTGACACTAACTCATCACTAACTGACGCCACAGGAAATGTTACATAGCATTAGGTGTATGCTGCAAACTGTGCTCCATAATCCCCCCCTTCCACACACACATAAAAACACTTCATTAAGAGAGACGAATCAAATCAGTCAGGAACTGATTAAAAACACACAAACCCGAGTTGTGAATTGAATTAGAAAACTTAGGGCTAAAATATAAGTTAATAATAGATCAAATCTAAGGGTATATTTCCCTTTGTGGATTTCAGCCGTTTTCTGTTTTTAGTAAAAGTTGTCAGTATTGATGTAAACATGAGAAGGTAAAAAAGGGAGTTTGAGAGCAAGGAGGATCAACGCTGGCTCAAACAGACGTCAGCAGCTTTAATCCCCTTTCTGACACATTGCTCCAAAACGGAAAGTTACGTAAGGGCTCGACGAGGGAAAGGGGACAGCTTTCTGTTCCACTACGCCTCATGTTTCTCATGCCGAGTCTCCTATAGACACCACATATGGGTGAAAACCCACCTCTGTGGCGATGCTCCTGCCTCTGCTGACCACCTCTGTCAGCATCTCTCCTGACTGGATGCATTCCTCTCAGATCTGCCGCTCTGTGGGCAGCTTCTCTGGACAAATCCCTGAGGCGTCCTTTAGGATCACTGGTCTCACGTTTCACTAGAAACAATAAAATAAAAAAAAATGTTTAAATCAGCAACAAAAGAAACAGCACAGAAATTCAGTATCCAACATATTTTGCTTTCTTGAGCATGATTTATTGTTTGAAAATGAAGATGAGGAAAAAACACCAGGAAATCCCTGAGCAGGATCTGGTGGAAAATTCCAACAGTGCTGAAGTCCTTCAGTATCACATTACCTGGTAGGATCTGCGATCACTACTTCCTACTGCTCGTCATCTTTATGTTTTCAACTCTCCAGCAGCCTAAAGGCTTAAAGAGGCCCAGACACCACGATGCACAGGACACAACTGCTGGTGTTTTATTTTGTTTTGTTTTTTTCCCAGTCTGTACATTAACATCATTGCTTATTTATATTTATATTAATTTATTAAATGTTTTTATTTCCATATTATTTAATTAATATTATATATTTATTACTTAACTAACAGCTTTGCACAGTCTTTATTTGTTTTGTTCTTGATATGATTTTAGGTTTCATCACAAATACTGCATTTTGCATTTATTTTTTATTTCTATTGTAATCATTTATGGTTACCATTTTATTTCCTCAATTTCTCCCACTACATGTTTGTTTTTTCCCCTCAAATCCTCATCCTCAGAAATAGTGTGATGCATATTCAATCATTTTAAAATAGTAAAAATTCATAATTTCTGTTGTAATGTCTGTCTTGTCTTGTTTTAACATCTTTACACATTTATACAACAACAATAACAATAATAATAATAATAATAATAATAATAATAATGATGAAAAATTAGTAAAACTATTAGTACAATAATCAATAAGCAAGAACAATAACAAAACAACATTTAATTTTACAGAAATAAATGATATGATTTTAAAAGATATTTAATCCTCCCTTCCAGTGTCTGAAATGCCAAATTTCTACTTGTTGCCAGAAACCAAAGACAAAAAGCGGTAAGAGAAATGTTCAAAGGCTAAAAAGGGACAGAAATCAAGCAATATAATTCGTACTTCCAGTTTTTCCTTTGTTAGTCAGTAAATTACAACAATTAGCTTTCTCTTGACCTCAACCATTTGAATTTGCTCGTTCTTGCTCTTCTGCCAGCATTTTCTTTTCTTCTTTTACACTTTGTGATAATAATATTACGCTACATGTGTGTAGAAATGACGGGTCTTTGTGACCTTTCTCCTCTACGCGAGTCCCCAATCCCTTCTGCGTTCCAAACATGGTCAGATTTAGTTTTACAGCAAAGACGTTTAATTATCACTACCCCTGGTTGCCATGCCAGATCTCTGCTTGCTGCCAGAATCTGAGGACAAAAATATTTATCAGCGAGGCCGGCTTTTAATGAGACGAAAAAGGACGGAAACTAAACAGTGTGACTCATCTAGTTCACACTTCTAGTTTTTCCCTTAAAAGATCTCAAAATGTTTGTGAATTTATTTTTCTTGTCCTCTGCTATTTAATACTTTGCTCTCGTTATTCCACCTGTACTTTGAGTATTGCAAATTACTTGTTTCCTTTACCTTGTCCCCGTCCACCGCTGGTCTCCCTGCTGCCCCTGCTGAGAGTTGAAGTGGTTTTCTTTTTGTGAGGCTCGTGGTCCAGCACAGCTTTCAGATTCTCTTTGGTCAATTCAATCTTCTTGGGTGCTGGAATTGGAGACTCAACACCTGCAGGAAAGAAAACACATTGTCAAGCTCAACTTTCTCACAGCGCTACCTTGTTCAGGAGTAAAAATAGAGACGTCAATCTTGAGCATTGAATGAGAACTGAAATGACAGTATCTTCAGTCATCATCATGTAGTTTTTCCGGCTGTTCTGACAGCTCTGATGGACACTGAGCAGCTGCCACAGATTGGAGCTGGGGCACAGCCAACACAGAGAGTTGGAGGAGGATCTTTAAAGGGGATGAAAAAAAAAAAAAAACTCCCTAACCGCACAAATCCAGGGATAAATAATCCCAGCAGATGATATGTTTCCATCACCACCGCCTGGCTACAAATGTAACCAATATGATTTTAAAAAGTGAAACACTTTCAGGTCCGATTTCAAGACTCAACTTCCCAGAGATCTAAGTGGGATTGTAAAGATTTAAAACCAAAGTTCACTATGTCTTTACCACGTATGTACAGGAGTTGGTTTTACTCATGGAACCAGAACAACCAGATGGTAGCAGGAAGGATGGATGGATAAACAGACGGCTGGACAGATGGACAATGACCAGAGGGACAAACGGATTTTAGAAGGAAGGATTGATAGAGGACAGATGACCAATGGATGGAAAAATGGACTGACCAACAATTGGCAAAAAAATTAAAAGAATGGACAAATTAACAGATTAGTGGCCAGCTGAAGAAAGTGGTGAACAAAAGGACAGGTAGATGGTGATTGGATTGACAATGGGTCAAAACTGGGATGAATAGACAGAATGACCGCAGGACATTACACAAATAGATGGGTGAATAGAAGGACAGTGAAAACCAATAGAGAATGGACAGACAGACAGAAAAAAGATGGATCAATAAATAATGGAAAAATGAATGGGTAAACCATGGACAAAAATGGAACGGCTGGACAATTAAGAATGGAACAGATGGTTGGATTGACTGAGTGACTACTGACAAGTGGATATACAATCAGAAACTAGATGGATGGACAGAGAATGAATGGGTGGACAATAGAAAATTAATAGAAGTAGAAAGATAATGGACAGATGGATGAAAAGACTGATGGACAATAAACAAAGGAATAGGCAGAGGTACAGATAATTAATTATGGATAGATTGATGGAGAATGTACAAATGGACATATGGATGGACAGTAGGCAAAAAAATGGTATTTGATGGAAAGAGATTGAGAATGGAAAGCTGAATGGTCAGAGAGAGAAGTAATGGACAAAGTAATAGACAATGGAGAAAATGGTTGGATAGATATAACTATTTAGAGAAGAAAAGTCTTGAAATATTAATGTTTCCCTTCTCCATTTACTTGTTCAACTAATCTAAAAAAAAAAAAAAAAAAAAAAAAAAAAAAAATCAAACGAAGGTTAAAAAAACATCCAAATGGATTTACAAGATGTATTCAGTACAGAGAACCTGGTGAAACAATCCTAGAACAGAAACCAAATCCAGACAATGGTAATTACTACAAAAAGTACATACCATATCAACATAATGCCTCCCCACCCCTCTGTACAGGCGTTTTTATGGGAGAACATATAGCTTAAGTCAGGACTGAGATAAAAAACAAAACAAAAAAACAAACAAAAAAAACACTGGGGAGCAAATTATACCTGCCACATCGCCGTTGATGTTGGTCTTGTGGGTGTGCGAGTGGTTGCTGTTGAGTCTTGAGGCATCTTCTGTGTGGATGGCACTCCCATCAGGGTTGGCGTAAAAGAGAAGTAGAGGCTGGAAGTGACCTTTAATACATTTAGTGACCACATCTTTCCACCGAGTACCAATCTGCAATAGAAAAAAGAAAACAAAAAATATAGGATTTAAAGTCTAAATAAATGTGATCCACGGAGACGAAACTAGGCAAAAACACCAAACCGAATGTGGCAAAAGGGTACAAAGATAAGGCTGCTTGATTATAGAATAAAACATTATTTAGGTTACAAGATTATTTAAAGTATTTTTCATCGAGTTTGCAAACAAATATGCATTTGCTGCACTTGGAGAACAAGAAATTGGCTTGAAATTGAAACTCTTACGATATCTTCCTGTTGAATCTTCCCACTTAAAAGGGAAGTTCATCAAATGAACTAAAAATAGATTTAGTGCCATTTTACAATCTTTGAGAATACATTTATGTAAAACTAAATTATTAGTGTAAAAAATACATAAGATAAAAAGAATATGTGTAGCAACTAATCAGAGTACAATTATTCTTTATTTGTTCCTTAATTTGGAAATGGAAATGTCTGTCAAGTGAAATAATAAAAAAAAAAAAAAAACACAAGTTACTTTGATCAAACTAATGTCCTCACATTTTAGGTCCCAATCAAGTTCATATCAAGGTCCAGTCAACTTCCCTGTTAGTTGTCAAATTTTAAGTTTCGGATGAAAACCTTAAGGAACTGTGGGGGCGGGGCGGGGGGGCAGTGGGGGTAAATAAATCATTTCAGTACATTTTTAAATTCCAGCAGTTTTTTGTAAACTAGTTTAGTAATTAGCTGTCAAAGTGAAACTTAAAATCACCACAATTTCTACAGCCGAATTACTTCTGAATAACCAGCTTCCCTTTGCAAACATTCCACCAGTTATACTGGCCAATATAAGGAAACGATAAAAACTCCCCGGCTAATTAAAGCTCCAAAATGCTTACTGTGTTCCTAATTTTCAGAAAAAGCTATTTTATGAAGCTGAAAAAAAAAAAAAACATGGCGAGGCGACAGTGCCGCAGTCGTTCTGTGACAACTGTTTTAGGACTCCTAGGAATGCTGGCGAGCTGCGATCCAGGTACTTGGCAGGAGCTGAAGCACAGTAGCTCCTCCATCTCACTCAGGTTTGCAGCACAAGCTACTGATGGACTGACGCAGAGCCAGGTGACCGCTGCGCCACCGTCCCCGAGAAAATAGTGAGCAGGATGTGAGACAATGGGCTTGCTCACATATTTGTATCATAGAAATGGATTAAATGAGAAAAAATAAATCTGGAGGAAAAAAAAAAAAAGAATTTCCTTACGATATATATATAAATAATTCAGTATTCTGTGCGACTTTTTCTCTAACACAATTGAAGACATCCATTAAAAGCCTCTACGCAGACTTTAATACTCTAAATGCAGTCATAAAACAGTTGAGGAGCCTCTCCGTGCTGCTTTTAAACCAGGCCGATGCTCACCAACTCATTAGGCAATAATGATTTAAACTGTGCCTAATGGTGCCATCTTAACCTTGCAACAATCACAAACAATATCATATCTTTCTATAATTCTCCCTTTTTAATGCGAAGGATCCTTGTCCCTACTAAGAACCAGCAATACATTCATGTACAAACAGTGGAAATTTAAGCAAGCCGCAGTATGTAATTTAATAGTGCTTAAATTGCATATTGTGGCTTGCTGGAATTTCTTGGTTATGGTTTATTTAGAGCTTAAAAATAAATCTTCTGATAATTTGTCAGATTGCCCTGTAGGGGTCACACAAGGCTTCTTTCTTGGAATGATCTTGCTGAATCTTTATATTGATTTACCAGATATCTGTTCATGTTAAATGTAAGCAGGCGACACAGTTATTTTATACATGCAGAAAATGTCCATGAAGCATATTCAAGTCTACCATCAGCTTTGAGTCAAGTTCAGAAATGTCTTTATAAATCTGCAAGTTTCCTTGCATCTCAGTGTCTTTTTAAGGGCTGAACATCTTGATATTATGAGTAACTTTGAGTATCTGTGTGATGTTCTGGACTCTGTTTTACCTTTAAAAAAAATCACATTAAGTCACCAAAACTGCTCAGTTTAATTTTCAAAACCTTAAATGCATAAGACCATAATTGAAGCTGGGTAACTGTAATCAATTGCACCATTCTGAAAAACTCAATTTAATGAGATTTGAGGATTGTATTTATTTTAAATATGCTTGTTTTGTACATAAAGTTTTGCATAAACTTGTGCCACTCTTTTAAATATGTTTTTTTAAACGAATGACTGGAGGGGACTTAGGCACCAGACTCACCTGTAGCGATGACTTAAGAAGCCACATACAGGAACATATGGACAAGAACTTATTGATAAAATGTTGTAAATATTGGAAAAGTTTACAATCATACAACAGGCATCCCCTCTTCCTTGTTCTGTCTCTCTGTTGTCTTCATAGGATGGGCTGTACTGAAATATATCTACATATCTAGGGTCCTACAACCCTACATATATAATCTTCCGCGTCTAACAGACCAGAAAGTGTCCTCCTCACCTCTTTCACTGTTGCATCATCAAAGAAAACCCATTTGGAGGATTTGGTGTGGAAGGCGAAGGCACAGTAGTGGTGGCTGGAGTAGCAGATCATCCCCACAAGCAGCAGCTCTCCCTTTCTGGCATGCTCGTCCGTCACCCTGTAGAAGAGCTGCGGTCGCAAACACATACACAAATGAAATATTTATACGCAAGTGATAGATGCAAAAGTAAGCAGGAAATAAAGTTAAAACTGCTGTTCCTTCCTAGCTTTGAATAGGACAAAAGCAGACCTTCACATGTGATCCAATCTTCCCCAGATTTCTGGCTAAAACCAGGGTTATTGTCTGCATTTGTTGCACAAACATTACAAGGACAGTGTTGGTGAACAGTTTCTCTCAAACATGTTTCCTGAACAGTACGCTTTCTGTTTCCTGTCTCAAGCTTTAAAAAAAAGAAAAGAAAAAAAAGAGGAGAGCTTACAAAGCAAATCAAGAAGGAGTAGGACTCGCTTTAACACCCAATAAAGTCACATGGACTGTTCCAAATGAATAAAAACTTTTGTGGTGGATTAATGCGAGGTCAGCTTTAACAAATTCTTCTGATGGTTTGGCTTTGAAACATCTAAAGAGGGAGCTGTTAAGAAACCAGTCTGAATACTGATATGTAATGTGTGGACTGTGTCCTGATCTGAACTCCACTGATTGATTTTTGCTTGTAAAGTTCAACCACACAAAGAGTTGATGTTAATAGAGCCACTGAGGACTAGTTTGTAAATTACATCATGTTGTAGCTTGTAGTTCAATATTAATGTCCAACAGGAGACATCAGGAAACACATGACCACATTTGGGCCTATTCCTGATTGAATGTTTGTCTATAAACAAGCTTCAGATTGTTTTCCTTCTTTCAGTAAAAACACGTCGAACCTTCATGTTCACTTCACAGGCATTCTCCCACACAAAGATGAGAGGAGGGCCTTTCTGACAAGCTGTTTGATCGCCGGGGCATTGGGCGTCAACTGCTTATGCAGCTGCACAGAATTCCACAGAAGTAATTCCCCACTTTATTCCCAACAAATGTCCGACTGCGCTACAATAAACCGACCCTAGAGCTGTCAGAAGACGTAGCAGTTGCGTAAATGGAAACTCTGTACTTTTAATCAATCCTGATGTATTGGTGGACCCCACAGAGCTATTTTAATTTAGCTGGAAACTAAATTACATGTAAACGACAGCTTAAAGGCGACTCACCGCAGAGAGGCTGAGATGAGGCCCCAGCGAGCGGATGACTTCCTCTGTGAGATCCGATTGTTCAGAGTCCCACACAAAGCCGATGGTGACTATTTCTGGGCAGTTCATCAGGACCTGTCTGATCCGGATCTTCTGACCACAGTTGCTCTGAAAGAAAGAAAGAAAGAAAGAGCAAAACAACAATTTAAGTCTCATTAAAACCACAAGTATAAAATATTTCAGAAACTATGAGCAATATCAAGTAGTTGAATATGTAGGTGCACCTCAATTTAGAATATAATAAAAATAATATATATCACAGTTATATATATCACATTTTTACTGATTACAAAAAGCCTNAAAAAAACATCCAAATGGATTTACAAGATGTATTCAGTACAGAGAACCTGGTGAAACAATCCTAGAACAGAAACCAAATCCAGACAATGGTAATTACTACAAAAAGTACATACCATATCAACATAATGCCTCCCCACCCCTCTGTACAGGCGTTTTTATGGAAGAACATATAGCTAAAGTCAGGACAGAGATAAAAAACAAAACAAAAAAACAAACAAAAAAAACACTGGGGAGCAAATTATACCTGCCACATCGCCGTTGATGTTGGTCTTGTGGGTGTGCGAGTGGTTGCTGTTGAGTCTTGAGGCATCTTCTGTGTGGATGGCACTCCCATCAGGGTTGGCGTAAAAGAGAAGTAGAGGCTGGAAGTGACCTTTAATACATTTAGTGACCACATCTTTCCACCGAGTACCAATCTGCAATAGAAAAAAGAAAACAAAAAATATAGGATTTAAAGTCTAAATAAATGTGATCCACGGAGACGAAACTAGGCAAAAACACCAAACCGAATGTGGCAAAAGGGTACAAAGATAAGGCTGCTTGATTATAGAATAAAACATTATTTAGGTTACAAGATTATTTAAAGTATTTTTCATCGAGTTTGCAAACAAATATGCATTTGCTGCACTTGGAGAACAAGAAATTGGCTTGAAATTGAAACTCTTACGATATCTTCCTGTTGAATCTTCCCACTTAAAAGGGAAGTTCATCAAATGAACTAAAAATAGATTTAGTGCCATTTTACAATCTTTGAGAATACATTTATGTAAAACTAAATTATTAGTGTAAAAAATACATAAGATAAAAAGAATATGTGTAGCAACTAATCAGAGTACAATTATTCTTTATTTGTTCCTTAATTTGGAAATGGAAATGTCTGTCAAGTGAAATAATAAAAAAAAAAAAAAAACACAAGTTACTTTGATCAAACTAATGTCCTCACATTTTAGGTCCCAATCAAGTTCATATCAAGGTCCAGTCAACTTCCCTGTTAGTTGTCAAATTTTAAGTTTCGGATGAAAACCTTAAGGAACTGTGGGGGCGGGGCGGGGGGGCAGTGGGGGTAAATAAATCATTTCAGTACATTTTTAAATTCCAGCAGTTTTTTGTAAACTAGTTTAGTAATTAGCTGTCAAAGTGAAACTTAAAATCACCACAATTTCTACAGCCGAATTACTTCTGAATAACCAGCTTCCCTTTGCAAACATTCCACCAGTTATACTGGCCAATATAAGGAAACGATAAAAACTCCCCGGCTAATTAAAGCTCCAAAATGCTTACTGTGTTCCTAATTTTCAGAAAAAGCTATTTTATGAAGCTGAAAAAAAAAAAAAAACATGGCGAGGCGACAGTGCCGCAGTCGTTCTGTGACAACTGTTTTAGGACTCCTAGGAATGCTGGCGAGCTGCGATCCAGGTACTTGGCAGGAGCTGAAGCACAGTAGCTCCTCCATCTCACTCAGGTTTGCAGCACAAGCTACTGATGGACTGACGCAGAGCCAGGTGACCGCTGCGCCACCGTCCCCGAGAAAATAGTGAGCAGGATGTGAGACAATGGGCTTGCTCACATATTTGTATCATAGAAATGGATTAAATGAGAAAAAATAAATCTGGAGGAAAAAAAAAAAAAGAATTTCCTTACGATATATATATAAATAATTCAGTATTCTGTGCGACTTTTTCTCTAACACAATTGAAGACATCCATTAAAAGCCTCTACGCAGACTTTAATACTCTAAATGCAGTCATAAAACAGTTGAGGAGCCTCTCCGTGCTGCTTTTAAACCAGGCCGATGCTCACCAACTCATTAGGCAATAATGATTTAAACTGTGCCTAATGGTGCCATCTTAACCTTGCAACAATCACAAACAATATCATATCTTTCTATAATTCTCCCTTTTTAATGCGAAGGATCCTTGTCCCTACTAAGAACCAGCAATACATTCATGTACAAACAGTGGAAATTTAAGCAAGCCGCAGTATGTAATTTAATAGTGCTTAAATTGCATATTGTGGCTTGCTGGAATTTCTTGGTTATGGTTTATTTAGAGCTTAAAAATAAATCTTCTGATAATTTGTCAGATTGCCCTGTAGGGGTCACACAAGGCTTCTTTCTTGGAATGATCTTGCTGAATCTTTATATTGATTTACCAGATATCTGTTCATGTTAAATGTAAGCAGGCGACACAGTTATTTTATACATGCAGAAAATGTCCATGAAGCATATTCAAGTCTACCATCAGCTTTGAGTCAAGTTCAGAAATGTCTTTATAAATCTGCAAGTTTCCTTGCATCTCAGTGTCTTTTTAAGGGCTGAACATCTTGATATTATGAGTAACTTTGAGTATCTGTGTGATGTTCTGGACTCTGTTTTACCTTTAAAAAAAATCACATTAAGTCACCAAAACTGCTCAGTTTAATTTTCAAAACCTTAAATGCATAAGACCATAATTGAAGCTGGGTAACTGTAATCAATTGCACCATTCTGAAAAACTCAATTTAATGAGATTTGAGGATTGTATTTATTTTAAATATGCTTGTTTTGTACATAAAGTTTTGCATAAACTTGTGCCACTCTTTTAAATATGTTTTTTTAAACGAATGACTGGAGGGGACTTAGGCACCAGACTCACCTGTAGCGATGACTTAAGAAGCCACATACAGGAACATATGGACAAGAACTTATTGATAAAATGTTGTAAATATTGGAAAAGTTTACAATCATACAACAGGCATCCCCTCTTCCTTGTTCTGTCTCTCTGTTGTCTTCATAGGATGGGCTGTACTGAAATATATCTACATATCTAGGGTCCTACAACCCTACATATATAATCTTCCGCGTCTAACAGACCAGAAAGTGTCCTCCTCACCTCTTTCACTGTTGCATCATCAAAGAAAACCCATTTGGAGGATTTGGTGTGGAAGGCGAAGGCACAGTAGTGGTGGCTGGAGTAGCAGATCATCCCCACAAGCAGCAGCTCTCCCTTTCTGGCATGCTCGTCCGTCACCCTGTAGAAGAGCTGCGGTCGCAAACACATACACAAATGAAATATTTATACGCAAGTGATAGATGCAAAAGTAAGCAGGAAATAAAGTTAAAACTGCTGTTCCTTCCTAGCTTTGAATAGGACAAAAGCAGACCTTCACATGTGATCCAATCTTCCCCAGATTTCTGGCTAAAACCAGGGTTATTGTCTGCATTTGTTGCACAAACATTACAAGGACAGTGTTGGTGAACAGTTTCTCTCAAACATGTTTCCTGAACAGTACGCTTTCTGTTTCCTGTCTCAAGCTTTAAAAAAAAGAAAAGAAAAAAAAGAGGAGAGCTTACAAAGCAAATCAAGAAGGAGTAGGACTCGCTTTAACACCCAATAAAGTCACATGGACTGTTCCAAATGAATAAAAACTTTTGTGGTGGATTAATGCGAGGTCAGCTTTAACAAATTCTTCTGATGGTTTGGCTTTGAAACATCTAAAGAGGGAGCTGTTAAGAAACCAGTCTGAATACTGATATGTAATGTGTGGACTGTGTCCTGATCTGAACTCCACTGATTGATTTTTGCTTGTAAAGTTCAACCACACAAAGAGTTGATGTTAATAGAGCCACTGAGGACTAGTTTGTAAATTACATCATGTTGTAGCTTGTAGTTCAATATTAATGTCCAACAGGAGACATCAGGAAACACATGACCACATTTGGGCCTATTCCTGATTGAATGTTTGTCTATAAACAAGCTTCAGATTGTTTTCCTTCTTTCAGTAAAAACACGTCGAACCTTCATGTTCACTTCACAGGCATTCTCCCACACAAAGATGAGAGGAGGGCCTTTCTGACAAGCTGTTTGATCGCCGGGGCATTGGGCGTCAACTGCTTATGCAGCTGCACAGAATTCCACAGAAGTAATTCCCCACTTTATTCCCAACAAATGTCCGACTGCGCTACAATAAACCGACCCTAGAGCTGTCAGAAGACGTAGCAGTTGCGTAAATGGAAACTCTGTACTTTTAATCAATCCTGATGTATTGGTGGACCCCACAGAGCTATTTTAATTTAGCTGGAAACTAAATTACATGTAAACGACAGCTTAAAGGCGACTCACCGCAGAGAGGCTGAGATGAGGCCCCAGCGAGCGGATGACTTCCTCTGTGAGATCCGATTGTTCAGAGTCCCACACAAAGCCGATGGTGACTATTTCTGGGCAGTTCATCAGGACCTGTCTGATCCGGATCTTCTGACCACAGTTGCTCTGAAAGAAAGAAAGAAAGAAAGAGCAAAACAACAATTTAAGTCTCATTAAAACCACAAGTATAAAATATTTCAGAAACTATGAGCAATATCAAGTAGTTGAATATGTAGGTGCACCTCAATTTAGAATATAATAAAAATAATATATATCACAGTTATATATATCACATTTTTACTGATTACAAAAAGCCTCCAACAAAATGACCAAACTGTTGAAACAAATTAATAAAAAAAATAAATAAATAAAAGAAAAAAAACTTACTGGACAATTTCTAAGGTCCCCAATTGTACTTGCTGCTTGTAACAGTTCCCCAAAAGACTCATCACGACGCTGATGTGTCTGTTGACTAAGAAAGCAGAAAACGTCAGCACTAGATTTTTTTCTACCAAATCATATTAGAAAAAAAAAAAATAGACATAATATGACCGATGGTGAATAGGATGTAGCAGCAGTGCATCCTATTCACTGTAGGTCTCTTATTACCTCCTTTTAATAGGAAAAAAGGGGGCTTTAAATATTCTGTCCCTTACCAGAGCGCTGTGATGGAAATATAATGTACCAGCTCTGTAAACGGCAGCGGGTCCGACGACGCCCCACAGCTACGGCACACGGACTGAAGAGGAGAAGGTCAGTGAGCAAGAAGGCAATGAAAGAAAGCTTATATAACTTCTGCCAAGGACCATTTTATTATAGGCAGGAAATAAAAAAAACCCCAAACCATTAAAGATATATACAGACGACCAAATGTGTGATTAAGTTTCAGTATTATTTGCTGCTTTGGGGTCAAAAAGTCAAGGGAGTCAGATCAAACATGTGCTACCAGCTAGATGTAGAGAGAGTGCTTGTTTAGGACAGGAACAGAGTCAGCGATGGGCATCAGTGCCACAGAGCAGGCTGGTGTGCATGTTGTGCGTAGCAGGGATTTATGCGTGCAGCATCTGTGACACATCCGGTACTGCTGCTGCCGCAGCGTCGTGCAGCCTGACAATAAAACACCCTCTGTAATCCACCAGGGGCGACCCAGTGTGAAAACATGATGGATTGGATTCCCATTGTCTCAAGCACTGACTCATGTAGCACCGTGCAACTGTATGTGCGCAGGACTCTAAATCCTAATGCTGTCTAAAAGAAGGTTCAGACCATCCACAGATCAACCCTGAAGGCCAAACAGATACAATTAGAAATGGTAGAATTGATTGACAATGACGTAAATAATAAAATATTGAATATTTCTGAGTGTTTACAGTTCACAATACAATGCTGGACTCCATAGTTTTCTCTGGTACCGTCCATGTTTTGATGAGCCGTTAGGCAGCATGTTTTCACTCAGCATTTCTGGGAAAAACCTGATCTGATCCAGAGAGACACCAACCACTTAATCTCAGAAGGAGCAATTCTCCTTTCTCTAAATATGGTCTAGCTTATTAGTCCAGTGACAATCCACGGTTCAGACCACAGACGGCAGATTTGTAGTTTAAACACACGTTTCAACACCATCTGCATCGTTATCCACCTCAGTGAGACACTCTGCAGGATTACATTGGATTACATTGGTATAAATGAGTCAACTCTGCCCAACTACTGAAGTTTTCACACTACTCCAAACTACTTTTGTTTTGCGCTGTGCATTAAGACAGCATTTGTTGTAAATTGATACTAGGTAAGAAAATGTAGTTAAACTCAAAACGTTGATAAAGAAACCTACTGACCTGCTCATAAAGTGACATAGCAAACTTCTGATGCGTGATACAAGAGTTGGAGGTGCAGGCATCTGTCGTCTCAGGCACAATATGCAGGTGGATCCTCTCCAGTATGTTTTCCTAAGAAAGACAAGGAAATGCCTCAGATATAAATAAAACAACCAACTCAAATGGAGTTATTTCAATAAAATCTGTAATGTCATGGTGTAAACAAGCAGCTGCACTTCAGATTCTTTGTATTTTTACAAACCGCTATAGAATGCAAGAAATATTAAAGGTTTTGCCAGATATTACGCTACGCAGTATAGGCTCCAAGTTTTTAAATGCGACACTGGTTCACAATTTGCCTCTTGATGTGATGACACAGTAATAGAAAAACAATCATACAAGAAACAAGTAAAACCCAAAACAACATGTGCACATGTCCTACTATCCTTGGAAACAACTTTAAAATGCCTGAAAGTAACCTGTTCATCTTGAGTACAATGGAATGCAAGTAAAAAAAAGCAACGAAACAATGCAGCAGTCACACTGCCCAGGGCTAATATGGTGAGAAAATTGCAATTCAATCCAGGAACAAAAGCTATGGAGCTTGTGAGAATACAGAAGGAGACAGGTACAAATGAACCCCGCTCACAAGTAGAACCAGTCAGGTACTGAGATATTCTCAAAGGCCCAGAAAAGGTCTGTAGTAGAAAAGATAGATTTTCTTGCAGCCTGCAAATATGCATCAGGAGAATAACTTTACATCCTGACACATTTTGGTTTGGAACATTTTGACCCTTGTGGTGGCTGCCACTTAAAAAGTGGCATCTATGCTTTACTATTTTGTGCTTCACATTGGGGGACAAGACGTCCAGGAAACACGGATATGACAGCCTTGTGTCTGCTTATAAAAACAAGCCAACTGAAAGAGTACATAACTGGATCACTAAAACCTAAGTACATAAATAAGTAAATAATAAAGTGAATTAATTAGATAGAAGGTAAATATATAGACCTTTATATAAGTACATATGCAAATAATAGGTAAAACCATAAAAAATAAACATGACAGAAGTAAACAAGTCAGCAAATAATAAATAAGTAAATAAATATTTATGTTACTAAACCTAAAAATAAGTTGGCACGGAAAAAAATAATCAATAAAGCAAAAAGGAATAGATCAATATCCATTAAATTGATTATCATGTAATGAGTATTTTTACATTTTTGGTCAATTATGGTGTCAAATACTGCAATTTTCTATTGTTTACGATTTCTTAAAATTCCCTCATATTGCCACATTTAATGACTACTTTGCATATTCAGACTAATCCATCCATCCATCCATCCATCTTCTTCCGCTTATCCGGGATCGGGTCGCGGGGGCAGCAGCTTCAGAAGGGAGGCCCAGACTTCCCTCTCCCCAGCCACTTCTTCCAGCTCCTCCGGGGGAACCCCAAGGCGTTCCCAGGCCAGCCGAGAGACATAGTCCCTCCAGCGTGTCCTGGGTCTTCCTCGGGGCCTCCTCCCGGTGGGACGTGCCCGGAACACCTCACCAGGGAGGCGTCCAGGAGGCATCCTGACCAGATGCCCGAGCCACCTCAACTGGCTCCTCTCGACGTGGAGGAGCAGTGGCTCTACTCTGAGTCCATCCCGGATGACCGAGCTTCTCACCCTATCTCTAAGGGAGAGCCCAGCCACCCTGCGGAGGAAACCCATTTCGGCCGCTTGTATCCGGGACCTCGTTCTTTCGGTCATGACCCAAAGCTCATGACCATAGATGAGGGTGGGAACGTAGATCGACCGGTAAATCGAGAGCTTCGCAGACTAATGTGTGTTTTATTGCCCCATCCAGGCACTTATAGTCCACAAGAAAGTCATGTTGTCCTGTATGAAACTCTCCCTTTAAATCCATTGTGATGAGGTTCATACGAGTTTCTAGCGATTAACACTGTAAATAACACAAACTAATCTAAAGAAAACCTTTATATCAAAAATAATAAGCAGTGGTCCGAACACAGCCAACATGCTTATATAACCTGTCATGATGATATTTAGTCCTATTGTGGAAGAAGTTGAGAGGGGAGGTAATAGGGGGGACAGAAGCTCTTTCAGTGACCTCCCCCAACAGTTTGTTGCAGAATTGCCCTAACTGCGTGGCAGCATAACGCACAAACACTTACAAAGCACTCTGCGGCATCATCCATAAAGCCCAGCTGGAAGCGCTGCTCGTCCTTAAAGGTCTCTGCCAAGGCGTGACGCAGGTTGTCAGAAGGCAAGGCGCGCTCCCGACTCTGCTGGAACTGGGAGAAAAGGCCCTGACGAAGGAGGAGAGGAGAGGAGGGGTTCACACATGGACAGTGCCACATTGTGTTTGCAGGCATTCATGCA
This sequence comes from Poecilia latipinna, assembly GCF_001443285.1. Taxonomy (NCBI): domain Eukaryota; kingdom Metazoa; phylum Chordata; class Actinopteri; order Cyprinodontiformes; family Poeciliidae; genus Poecilia; species Poecilia latipinna. The sequence goes on along the minus strand of NW_015113845.1, from coordinate 133,391 downwards.
TCTGGATTCAAATAGCTAATTTTTTGTTAAGTCACTTTAAAGTAAAAAAAACTTAAATGTGAAAAACACAAAGCAGCAAGTAACACTTTTTTTTTTCACGCGTTTCCATGCCATCCCTATGTTGAAACATGGTGCTGTCAGGATCATGCTGTTGGAAAGCTATTATTTGGTAAACAGAGAAACTGGTCAGAAGTGACTAAGAGAGAGATGGTTTTATGTAGGAGGGCTAATATTTAAATGAAAAACATGTTTTCGAATTTGTGTTGGCCAACTTCATAAAATCCCAATAAAACATGTTGATGTTTGTATCGCATGTTAATGAAGGGGTATGAATACTTTTGCAAGGTCATGTACAATACTAATTTCTGTGACTAGCATTATGCATCCATAATGGAAAACAAAAAAAAAAAAAAAAAGGCTTCATGGTTATTTAGGAAGTTGCTAAAAATGCCGTACTTTTAATGCACAAAAAATGCATGAGTCTCCCAGACAGAAATGCCCTGGCAGCTGTCTCAAGCTGCGTCTGAAGATGTCCAGATGCCACAGGACCTACAAAAAGGAAACAGAGAAGCAGGTTAATCTCCAATCTCACAGTCAAGAGGATTTCCTTCAATCTAATCTCGCAAACACTAATCAGAAATACAAACAAAATTCTAACGACCAGGAGCAGAAGTTTTGTTTTTGTTGAGTGTGAATAATCTTATTATGTAAGAGAGCCAAACACCCATGGGTATATTTTGTTATATGCATGACATTCAAAATGATGTCTCCAAGGTTTCAGAATCGTCTCTCATGTAGAGAAATACAGCCAAAAGCAGTGATCATCTCCAACCAGCTCATGGGTTGTCTTAGCCTCTGAGTCATGGTCTTCTTTGAGACTGACCTAACTCATGACTGCTGCAATGAATCATCTCACCAGCCAGGGCTGCAGTGGTCAAAAGCAAGCGTAGAGAACATTCATAAACTGCTGGGAAGCTCGGACAGATTTAGATGGTGACTAAGCCCCTGAAATCACTACAATAAAGACAGTCAGAGGGTGGAACATGTTGTACCGCAACACCAATAAAATAAATAAGACTACAAAAAATTTGGATAAACATTCAGCTATGTGATATTTAGGACAGGATTTCACATTTTTTCCATAATTTATTTTAAGAGTGTATTTTATTTAACTATTTTCCAGGTTATAAAAAAACTTAAGGGCTGAAAGAAAAGTGACCAGCGAGGCTAGTTTTTAGGAAGTCGTCCTTTTGCGAGTTTCACAGCTTGTTTATGCATTCCTAACCAACCAAGTCTTCAGATTCTTGGTTTTTAACCATTTGTCTTTCTGATGGTTTCCAGTTCTGTCAGATTCTTGGTTCCTTATACACACACACACACACACGCACACCATTGTTCTGGTGAGAGGGTTTTCTGGGTCAGTTTTGGTTAGAATCAGTGCAACTAAGAGTAGTTTATGCCACTGGAGGTCTATTTTTAAAATTTTCCTCTTCACCTCTTTAGTTCATTCTTAATGGAAAGTTTCTGTTTGATTCTACAATTTGTTGGCTTCTAGTCTCCATTGCTACAATGTTCTTCCTGTTACTAGTTTGTTCCAACTTGCTCTGCTTCACAAGAATGAGATAAGATTTTAGCAATTTCCAAATACACTCAGAACAGTTTTCACACTCCTAATGAAAACTAAGATTGGGTTACAGTTTTCTCTTATTCAGTCCAGATTTTTCTCAAAGTTTTCTAGCAAGACACTGTAAAATGCTTTCCTAATGTCAAAAACTGCACTTAAAATAAATAAATAAATCTCACTCTCTACATTTAAAATGTTTAAGATATCACAAGCAGTATGTTATAAAATCTGATTCAGGTTTGATCAGTTTTATGTATTTTACATTTTCAACTGTAAATGATTAAAATTGAGTCTACAACCTATAAAATGTACTAATCAGAATATGTGTTCAGCTTAAAATCTAAATCTTAACCCACATCAAAACTTCCTTGTGATATCTAGCAGACTTAGAGATATTTTAATTCAACCAGGAAGTCTGTTACTAAAAGCTAAGGTTGTTAGTGTTACTATTTTTCAAATTATTAGTTTCATGAGAGCAGCAGAATATGTCCTCACTTTTTAAAAAAGATTAATAAATGCAGTTATTGTCCTTTTTTCTTTCTTTTTTTTTGGTGATAAGGTAACTAGAGTAGCTGAGGACATGCAGCGTCAGCCAAACAACCTATTCCCCAAAACACACAGAAATACATTTTAAATACTTTTCATTATCAGTTATATAATAAATACCACAAGATACAATTTGAAGTCTATTTTGCCCAGTTCTTTCCAGTCAGAAGAAAATCTACCAGGGGTAGGAATAATTTGGGGCTTAACTGTAAATGATCAGTGTCAGAGGTTCCCCATGGTTGGTGTGTTCTGTTTGTGCATGATTTGCATGTCAAAAGTAATTTTTTATTTTTTTTTTTTAAATCACAGCCAATTTATGTCTGACCGACATGCCAAAACTGTATTACAGGCAGTGTGCCTTATTTGGTTGCTCTCATGAATCTGAGTTTTCTGTGACTGTTTTTTCTCTCCTTTAAAATGACATATAATTTAAAAAAAGTAGTAAGCGCAGAATTTTAGAAAATCTGATATCCAGATTTTTAATTTTTATGCAAGGGAAAAATATATATGTCACATATATAGGTAAAATTGTATCAAATTTTCATCTATAGCCATTTTTTATTTGTTGATAATGCAGACTTGGAAATTATTAAATTTGAGTCATTAAATTTTATTTTTATTTATTTCTAACTTTTTTGTGTCCTCTCTAGATGTCCAAGGTCCTGCAAACCTCTACTTGGCATTTATTTTCCTTCCTATACAACGAAACTGCTAACTTAAACTCACTAGCCTTTGTTTTAGCAATTATTTTATTTTGGGGGGAGGGGGGGGATTTAAACCTACCATGTGAACAAGAGTATATGGCAATCTAAATTTTGGAAGTTTGAAATTATTATAAAGCTCTTAATCATTCCTAATGACTGAATAAGCCCCAACAGTCAAACTCAAGACCTAAGTACAGCTAAAGCCAAGAGCTCAGACTTCTCAGATAAGCCATATTTTTGCCTAATACTCCTTTGTACCAACAAATGTTTCACCTACCTGCACAGCACTGTTGAGGAAGCAGCTGTTCTGGCCCGGCTCATTCAGCAGTCCCTTGGTCGGGGCCAGAGACATCATGCTCCCTGGCTGGTAGGATTTCCCCAGATTGCCCCCCTGCTTCCTGAAGAACTTGGCCCATGCCATTGGTTAGTGGAGTCTGCTTTCAGACCGGTGGGATAGTTAATTAGATGGAGGATAAGGCAGGTTGTAGCTGGGATCAGATCCCGGTTGGGCCCGATAGTCCAAGGTTAGGTTATTCCACAAGCTGCTGCAGGTGCCCAGCTACACATAGGATTCTACTCAATGTCAGCAGCTCACAAGTTCTGTTTACTCTCTCTGCAGCTTTAACAATCTTAAACAACAAAAAAGGGTAAAATCCAAAGTAAACGTACAAAGGGAGAAAAAAAAAAGTTACAATCCACGTCTTTGTATAGGCAAGGCTTTAGTGGAGAGTTGTGTTTTTCTTCTGAAAAGATGCACTTTCTGAATGCAGAAAAACAGCTCAATCATCCTTTAATGTAGCAGGACAAGGCTTCAAAATGCCTTCAAAAGGGGACAGTAAAGCTTTCAGCAAGTTCGCCATCATGGTGCACACTTCCAGCTTAAGTTACTCGTCTACTGCAGAAGTTTTATCCAGGTAAAGCTGAAAACATGTCCACTCTGTGTGGGGGGAAACAAAAGAGAGAGTTAGAACCAGAGAGCTTTATGAGGTCAAAGTGCAGCTCGTTACCAGTGACAGCAGTGAGTTCAGTGTTATCCTTTTACATTAACAGTTGATTTGCCTATTTGGTTTTAAAACAAAAAACGTGCAACTGACCCAACCAATCACACAAAAACGTGCAGCCTCATTTCTGTTTTCACACTGATGTCGAGCTGATTTTTGCAGGCATGTAAACAAACAAAGCTTACTCATTAACTTTTACAGACACCCTTTGCACCAGAGGAACTGAACTCGGCACAAATTCGAACTGCATTTTAAATCTACAGACAGGTTTATTTTTATCGCCCAATGTGATTCCTTATTTAGTCTTTACTTAACTTCTGCTAAAAGATAATAACTGGTGTGTAGGATTGACAAGCCGAAATCAGATTTTGACAGGTTGTGATTGCTTTAAAGCACTTTAACACATGAAAAGGAAAAAAAAAAAAGTCTGTCGGTCTTAAGTAAAGGAATTGAAAATATCTGTCTTTTTCATGAATGATGGTATGATGGATAGATAGACAAACAGATGGGGACTTTGTCTGCAGCAATGCAGGTACTGTTCCAGTTCATGAATTTCTGATTTTTTTAATGAACTTACAAAAGTGTATCCAAGAACATGCTGTTGGTTATAGATGCAAAATAGTTGGAGCTGCTGAGTTTGATGCAATCAATTAATGGAAAAAAAAAAATACAGATTTTTTGTATTTGATCTGAAAAAAAAAAAAAAAAAAAGGATTTATGGTCAATGGATTGGTGTAACTCTACTTATTGCCCAAAGAGTTTGATGTCAAATGCTCACAAAAGCCAGGTGATTTTTTTTCTAATCAAACATTAACACCAGAATTTTATCAAATCAAAATCAACCAGTTTTGAACCCATTTGCAATCAGAATGCAAGTTTCTTTTGTTAATTTATTCCTGGCGTCCCTTTGAGCTAAACTAAGACACATTGATCCGACCCATTTTCTATTTTTTGTTCTTTTTATTAACAATTGAACACCTGGAGGACAATAAAATGAAATTACCCATCAGTTTTTTGGAACATGTAATTCAGAATTTTAAAAGCAAGGCCTGGAACTCCAGAGAGATCAAAATCTGCATCAACAAAAATCTGCAGCGATTGTGTGTATGCTATGCACCCTGGACTGAGAGACTCGCCAGCAGACTGTGTTGAAAGGTTTGATGGATGAATATGTTTGTGCTGAGCAAGGCAGTGGATGCTGTCTGGGTTATTACATTAGGGAATGCCCCAAGAGACTCGTGGACTCACAACTTGTGATTTTCCACAGGTTTGTTGGTGATTTTAAAGGCTGTTTTATTCTAAATGGAAACAAAGCTCATCTTGAGGTTCTCTGGAAATCTGATCTATGAAAGATGTGGTTACAACATCAAACATGTACAAAGCAGCAAGAGTGAGAAATCCTCTGAATCAGTTTGGTTTGTTGTAAATTTGTTTCTTCATTTTAATCCCGGTCTACTTCCTTTTCATACCAGAAAAACTATTTTGTACCTTGCTGCTGTGTGCGAGTTTATTTATCTAGATAATTATACATTTATACAAGTTTTGGAAAAATGCTAATTCCTCACAAACAACTTTATATGATTTTCTGAAGATCAGAAAATAATAAACGTTAATGTCACACGACAGATTGTGACCCCTGATCAAACCAAAATAACTGGCATTATTTACTGGCATAAAATATTCACATTTATCCCTCCACTAAACTATAAGAAAACAACATAAAAGACTATCCATTACTGAAATAGTACAAGTATAAAATGACTAAAGGGTGAACTGACCAGCACTCACAAGAAATGTTCCTATTTGTTTGTGTCCCTAAGCAGCACAAGAAAACTTTCTTGTTGAAAGAGTCCCTCAAACTACTAGTTTCTGTCTAAACCTGCTAAACAACCCTGCGTTGGTGGAATTTCAGGAATCTTAAATGTATCGTTGGGTTGTCACAACATAGCATATATACTTCATATATTTCACAACCTGAAGTTTAGTATTAATAGGGCAGGATTACCATTCAAACGGGCATTTCAACCAAGCTGTAAGGCTATGGTCTCGCCATCTGAACAAGAAGCCGGCGCTCCGAAGCAACAGCATTCCAAAACAATCCCTAAAGCTGTTTTAAAATAGTTTCAGCAGAAGGAAGAAATGTGTACAAACGACCTGTACTGCACACAGCACTGATGTCACATGTTCTTAACTGCTGGTATCGGTGTGACGCAAGTCTTCAAGCTGAGCCATACACCATGTTGGAAAATGATGGAAAGAAATGGCAACTACACACTACACACACTGTTGCAATCCCTCTTTGTTGAACTGTGATATTGCACAAGCATCAAGTATGCTCTATGGGAGTTAAACTGGACTCATTTACCAGAGAAGGAAGCTACATCAGACATCGTTGAGTCACCATAACTCAACGTCAAGCTGACGGCATGGAGAGTGATGCCAGCACATGTTTTGTGTTGTGATACTGCTGACAACAGCCAGAGTGTATATATGGCTGTGCCTTTTATGAGTCTGGAAATTCTATTGCATTACAGTGGTCCATTTGAAAAGCTGCCAGCCTCAGTTACATTATTTATATCAGCCTTTTTGTCTCAGCAGAACTGACACTTGCTGACCTCAAGGCAGTAACGCTGTCACTCATCTGAAGGATCATACGCTACTTTGTGGAAGATATGGGAACTAAGCAATTGTTGCTTTTTTTTCAGCAACAATTGCACTAATCTGAAAGCAGGATGTCCATCCAATTTTGCTAGCCTGAACTGACCGAGGTGCAGTCCAGGTTTGACAACTTGCTACATGTGTTTGGAGGACGGAAGGAAATATCAATGCACCTGTTAAATTTGATCACAAGCTAAGTATTTCAAAGTAAACCACCGCCCAAAAAAAAAAAAAAAAGAGAAGGCTCCATTGTATTCAGCTACAAAGAAAAATAAAATGTCTGGCTCAATGTTCAGAAACCTTGGTGGAGAAAATGACTGCTAGCTGGTGTTGTTCAGATGCCAGGTTTACATCATTGTAAACCTGGCAGTGATGCCAGGTTTACAATGAAGCCAAAATGGCCGTTAACACCCTTCCGTTTCAAGTCCAAGGTGTGAAAATGAAATGCTTTTCCTGGGACTGATTTGTCTTCCAACGAACTCACCCTCATAAGTTCGTACATAATACGCTTTCCCACTAAAACCCTCCGACTTCATTTCCAGATGGAACTATAATGAGCCTTACCTCACATAACACCAATTTGTTTGTTTTCATGCATTTGACTTGCATAGCAACTTATTTAAGCTCAGATTGTCTTGATTGTATTTTTACTGATTCTACATGCCAAAGCAGTTTTTTCCCCTCCTTTGAATTTCAATTTGTCATGTTCTGAGTAATCGCATGCAAAAATCCAGTTCAGCTGGATGCAGCATGTGAGACAATGGAAGCAGAAGTATGTTTGATATGTAATGAGAAAAAATATGAAAAACACATTTCTAGACAAGACACACTGTACAAACAGAAAAAGCCAACCCAGAAATAGGAAAAAATTAGTCTCATACAGTACACCTTGCTCATGTTCATAGCTTTTAACCTTTTCACATTTTGATACATTCAAATCAGAAATATTAATTTATTTCAGTGGGATTTTATGTGATCGAAGAGCACAGTGGAGTGTTGGAATAAACTGCTTTTAAACTTTTTTTTTTTTAAATATAAATCTTATAAGATTTAAGAGATTTGCCTTTGTATTTAGTCCTTTATAATTGGATACCTCTTAATAAAATCCACTAAAATCGAATGTCTTCAGAAGTCACCTAGTAATAAAATAAGCACCACATGTGTACTTTGATCTCCATATAAATCCAGCTGTGCTCTGTAGGCCTCATAAGTTGGAAAAAAAAAACAGCATCAAAATCCCCAGGGAACACAGCAGGCAACTCATGGAGAAAGTTGAGAAGTTTGAAGCAGACTTGGATTATAAAACAAACCATGTCATAGAACTCTGTTCAATCCATCAACTTAAAATGGCACAACAAAATTATGCCACCTAAAGTTTGAGGAAGAACAGCATTAATCACAAAAGCATCAAAAGGCCTCACGGCACCTCTGGAGTAGCTGCACGCCATAAGCCTAGCTTTTTAATGGAAGAGCAGCAAAAAGAAAACCATTGCTGAAAGAAAAGCTTTCACATTGGCAAACATGCAAGAAAATGTAACTTCTTGGCCTAGTTGCACAAACGTAGGTATTTTAGTAAACTAGAACATTATATCAAACTAAGCATTTTATTAGCAGCATCAGGATGTGGGTGTGCTTTTATTAAACAGTGACAAGAAAGTAGGTCAGAGTTCAGGAGAAAAAAAAACTACCAAACTAAACAAAACAACAAGTATCTATAGAAAAAACATGACATACCCATTTCTGTAAATGTCCAAAGATAAAAATGTATCTTAAAATATCAGTTGCAGTAAAAAGAAACAAGAAAGCAGGGATGCAATGATAAATTTGATTTTCTTAATTTTGAGAAATGGGTGATTTGCCACATGAGAAGCCAATCTTATCACCTCTGCAAAGGTTTGCAAGACTACTGTTGCCAAATTAGTGACTTTGTTTCTGCATTTCGCAATTCTTCCAGGGAAAAAAAAAATCTGTATCCTCCAAAACCAGAATGGGCAGGTCAGGTTTTTTAAAGATTGCGACCAGCCAGAAAACTGCAATCAGTGCACGCCAACTAAAGCCTAATAAAAAGGGTAAAAACTACATGAGCCAATACAAAGAAAAATGTACTTAAAAGAATACAGATTTATTAGCAAGTACCTTTACTGCAACATCTTTTATCCATCTAAACAGTGTCACTGCATAAAATACTGCAGCGTGATCATTTAATTTAATAAGCCTAAAGACAAACCACTTTGTCGCTGAAAACTGCAGTTTTCATGCCAACTCGATCAAAAAATGTAGAGCATCTCTTTGAGAAAGCCTACAAAGATTTTTTTTTTCTCTTCTTGCGAGCAGTGCTGCAGGAAGCCCAGGTTTCCTTCAGTAAACAAAAGCTTTCTCGTATGTCAAACCCAGGGACGACTCATTCCCCCCCCCCACACTCCACTTGTCAAAAGGAAAACAACTCAGGCTGACATTTTAAAGCGTCAAGCCAGATATTGAGGGGAGTATCAGCAGTATCGGAAAGCCCGAGGAGTCTGTAAAATATGGAGAAATACGACAGGAAGGCGCGGGGGGTCCCGTTCTAAGATTAATCTATCAGAGATCTGTTGATGGATTGCCTCATTAAGGAGGATTCAATTGATCTCCTTTATATGGTAATGCCAGGAGCTGCTGATGAATCAATCTATGGTTAAGTGAGTCACACTTATTCGATGTCATTATGAAGTGAGAACACAAACATGTCGAAGAGAGAAGAAGCACATGGTGTTCTTAGAACGCCTTCACTATGACTGTTCAGCTTTGATAATCGTATCCCCATGAGTTAATAATTCAACCAAATCCTGCAAGTGTTCTAAAGGCAAATGCACAGCTTTTTACCATTTTAAAAACAGCTATATAATGTTTTTATGGCTTTTTTTCCCTTTTTGCCATCACAGTTTCTATTAAACCAGAAACGTCAATAAAATTAGAATTAAAGCTCCTTCACAGGTAGTTTAATTCAAAACATGACAAAGTTCAGGGAATGGATCATTAAATTCAAACTGATACAATCTGGAGAAACTATTTGTTTACCAGGTAACAACGTGGAGCCTCTGTTTCAAGAAAGAGAGAGAAAAAAATACATCTTTTGTTTGTTTTTCTAATAAAATGCTGCTCCCCAAATCCAAAACATTCCTACTTTGACATTCAGTTCATGCAAAGTTTCCCACCACTGAATTCACATTCTTTCTCCTGGGAAATGTGACAAATTACATCGCTTTGTGTATTTATTAAGCCGCCACAACCTGTAAACACATGCTTCTCATTTCAGAAGCAGGCAAAGTTCTCAGAAGTCCGAAGCATTTCTTCAAATCAAAGTATGAAGTCACGTTTTTTTCCCCCTTTATTATTCTAAGCACAGCTCTAAGCTAGAAGAGAACATGAACAAGTTTGTACGCACTCTATCAAAAGTAACGTCGCTCTCTCTCCTTCTTTACACTGGCTTTAAGTTCAAGCCTTCCAGGAATTTCAGAGTCATTTCATTTGTGGAGTTCAGGCATATGCTGAGAAGCTTTTTATAAAAGCAACAATTAAACCTGACCCTGCGTCTGAAAGGAAAAAAACAAAAAAGGAACCAGTGAAACATCTCTAATTCCCTTCGGACAGGATTCAAGCATTTGGGCAACAAAGAAGTTATCCTGTGTCGGCTTCCTGCTCTTCAGTATACGGTCACCATGATCGGCCTTGTAAAACTGAACTGGCCAGTCGCACCACGCCAGGTCAGCCATTATTTCCCACGGCCCACAGAGGAAAAGACTCTGTGGAGAACAAAAGCAGTTCTCCCAGTTCCAGGAACCAGCTCTTGAGTAAAGATTTTGACTGAAATACAACATCCTCCTGTCTGCTCTTGGAACTACTTCCATAAGGTCTGCTGATTTAAAAACGCCTCGCTATGAAACGCGACGTAGGATTACAACTGTACTAAGCTAAATTACGGCAACATAGTTATTAAGCATTTACATGGACTTTACTTTTACACTTGCTACCAAGCATAATCCAGTTTCAAGGAATATTTTGTGGAGAAATTCCCCCAACAAGTATTGCGGAGTCCTGTCAGTAACCTGTGTGTGACCTCGAATTAAAAAGAAGGATGAATAACTAAAAATTGCTTCTAAAAGTTGTAAAATTATAAATAGTTTATCATTCTAAGCACAGCTCTAAGAAGAGAACATGAACAAGTTTGTACACACTCTATCAAAAGTAATATCCTATATGAACCGAAGGAGCCTCCCTTACATTCTGCGAACTTTTAATTAGTCATTCCTGATTTCTGTTACCTTAAGCTACAAAAATGATATATCCAATATTATCTAATGAATGGAGACTAGGTTGGGTGAGGTCCCTTACTTATTTTGCCTCTTTGCACAGTAAACAGGATGGTAAAAAAATTACCATGGGTCACTGTTGGAAAACTGCAGATATATCCAGCCTCTTGGGGATCACTAGAACAGTCATTTGATGCTACTTATAGGCCCACTGGTAGTTTGAGAATAATGCAACAGAATTTTCTGTCCTATCCTCTCAAATGTAAAAATGATAAGTTAAAGTCTTTATGTGAAATAAAGAACAAATGTGGGAAAGCATCTCATTCTTACCGTTCAGCATGGCAGAGGATTTGTAATTATGTGGGTCTGTTCCTCTTCCAAAGCAAAGAGGAACTTTCTTAGAGTGAATGGTATCATAAACATTATTAAGTAACAAGGCATTTTCATAAAAATCTGGTGTTTTGGTTATAAGTCTTCTAGCATAATAAGGATCCAAAACATAATACAAAAATCAAAACAGTAATGACTGATCAGCCAAAACCAAACACATATGCTGTAGAAAAACCAGTGAAGACAGCTAACAAGACAAGAGCATGAGGACAGACCCAGGTTAATCTACAGAGTTCCTGCAAAGAGAAACGGTTCTCTTCCCTCTGGATCCCACAACCTAGTGAAATGTCACAGAAGAAGATTAAGTTCTGTTTTATTTGTAAAAGAAAGTTTCAGTATAGACCGCAGGGTGCCAATATTTGACACAATTGCTTAATTGCAAAAAAATTAAAAAAAATTTGTACTCCTTAACATGGAAATGTTTCAATATATGTCATCAAATAAAAGGTTGTCATTTAATGATCTACCAGTATATGAGATAATGGAGGAATTTATTTTTACCCATTTTATAAAGTCTTACATGGTTACTAGCAACCCATTATTGGTCAGACTCCAAACATGACAAAACTTGAGAGGACAACAATTATTATTCCACACAACAGGCACTTTTTATTTCAGAACTACATTTTTACTTAATTTTAATGTTTCATGTTGCAGGTATAGCAATAAAATAAAAAGGCAAATACTTTTTAAAATTTCTAAATAGAAATGTATTGATCATATTACGATTTGCTGCATTTATGCATTTCAACCACACAAGTCTATGATAAAGATTTCACCCTCAGAATCTTACACCTGACACACCTGACAAATCCAACAGAACATGATGGTACCTGTGGCAATAATCGTCGTACTCGTGTCTCACTACGCAAACACCTGAACTGGATGTTTACTTCACGATTAGACACCTGTACCAGATAAGTGTGCTTCTTCCAGGTACAATTGCTCAACACGCTTGTAAACGAAGACGTGACAGAGCGCTAGGAGAGACAAAACTGGTTCGTCAGCATGCCACTGTGTGTTTTTCCACAGTGTTAAGGCTTTGTGGAAATGGTCCAAAAAAGACATGAGGACAAAAGCACGAGAGTACGGGATGTATTCATGGCTAAAGATTCTATGATTTCATCATGACTGTGCTTTGTTTGAAGAAACTAATCTGAACTCTTTAAAACGGGAGTAAACTGACCCAGTTTACGTCGTGGATGAGACAAATGTCCACTCTGAGTTCTGAAGGAGATTGTTAAAAAGATAAAATGTGTCACCAAAACATAATAAAAGTTGCGCAATACAAAAGTCTGCTCTCAGTTCCCATCCCTGACTGTTTAACCTGGTTTCACACACCATAAAGAGGCACTGAACGGGAGATGTTTTGAACTGATATGCATAACACTGTGTTAATAAATACACTATTTAGTAAGATATTTTTGTGAAGTTGTACGTTTAACACACACGTTTAATACACAACAGGCAAAACCTATTTTGTGGGGAAGCTCCTTTATTTCACGGTGTTTGCGAACATACGTATCAAAATATGTCTCAGGGCTGACATTTTGTTAACACTATTAAAAGCTCACATAACAACTGTAAATATACTTAAACATTGGTATTGTCAGTAGCTCGTATGTGACCAAAACCTATGTTAAAAAACGAACTATAACTGTTTAGCAAGTTAGTTTGTGGTAAGGAATTAGTATTCATCTTAATATTCTCAGGTATGTTGAGCCAAATGCTGACATGGGCACGTAACTTGCGTCGGCATCTCAACACTAAAATGTAAACCATACTTAAACATTTAAAATAGCTGTTTTACGCTTAATATTTTGTTGATAACCGCATTATTCCTGTTTAGTAAAATCGTTTTTGTGAGGAATATGGGTTAAATAAGAGAGATATTGATAAAGTTGCGAATTTTAGTCTTATACGGAAACACATCTTCGTATTTATTGTTAAACATTGGGTAATGCTGACCTCTAGGTGTTAGGTTCATATCCAACCTAAACTTCTTTATTTTGTTACGTGACTTGCATCGACATGCATACATGGACCTAACATCTAAACATAAGCGTAAAACATACCTCAAGATTAGCATTACCCCACGTTTCACACTAAAAACGAAGATGCGTTAATACCCAACAACGTTTAGCATAAAACACACCTACCGTAGCGAGCGCGTCAACTGTTGACTTTTAAAAGTAACCACAATATGAACTCGTACAAGACAGACTGTCTAAATTACAACCATTTTGGATTTTTTTTTTCTGTAAACATCTTCACTAGATATTTTGAAACTTGAGAAGTATTACGCTAAGATGGCTAACCAGGCTAGGCCTACCTGGTTCACCTGAGCTCCAGGTACAGCCTCCATTTCATTTCCGCCCCACGTAAGCTACTACTGCTAAACATCAGCTAAGAAAGTTTCAACAACTACAGGAGTCATTAGAAACAAAAGGCACTCACCTTTACGAGAGTGTTTCGTCCAAATAAGAGGCGACGGTATCCGTTAAAGTGCTAAAAAGCTGATAAGCCGACGAACTCTGAACAAATGTGTGTCAAGGCGCGGAGAGAGACGCTGGAAAAGTACTCCACCAGTCCGGGAGTAAAAAAATAAATAAATAACAAGTGTTGTTTTACAGCGCTGAAACTCTCATGTGACTTCCACTTCGGACACGTCTCACTCAGTTCAGCTGCGATACTGTTCCCGGTGTGAAGCAGAAGCCACAGATGTGGGCGGTGGTGGGGTTGAGAACTGACTGGGCGCTCCGTCGACTTCGGCACCTGAAATACTGGATTAGAGATGTTTTCAGAGCTGAGATGTCAAACCCCGCCTCTTCAACAACACTCGCTCTGCAGTCTGCCATGCTGCTGCTGCTGCTGCTGCTGCACACCGCTGCCACGGCTACTGCAAGCTGAGACTCACGCACATACAGTAGCTTACTGGCAGGACAGTGGGAGGTTTGTTCATGTTTCTTTATAGCGATGAAGTCCGCAGTTTGCACCCCCTCTGTTCTATAGGCTACTCTTCGAGCTGCTTCATACGCGCCTATTGTTGACAAACCTTTGCAAATCTACAGTCCGCTGCTAATGTGGTCATGTCGCTTTAATTTTTTCTCATTTTTATTTGAATTTAATTTGATTAACCAATCTAATGTAGGCCAGTTGTTTTCTAAAACAAAATCTGAAAAGTGTGGCATGCACATGAATTCAGTTCAATTTAAAATGTATATTTTATTAATCCCAAAGTGAAATTAAATATATTTGTAACTCACATTAAAAAAAGAGTTTGAGATCCTGGTGGCTGTGGGATCTCCTGTAGCAGTCTGTATTGCAGCGAGTCTCAAGGGGCTTCTGATCTGACAGAAGTCACTTAACAGTCTCATGAAGAGGATGCACAGGGTTGTCCATGTTTTTAATTCGTTTTTTGCCCAATAATCTCCATGGGCTCCAGAGTGGTCCACAGAACAGACACAACCTTCTTTATTACCTTGTCGATAGCCTTATCGAGTCACCAGCTCTGATGTTGCTGCCCCAATAGATGTTTGCACCAAACAGTGCACTCCCCACAACAGATTTGTAGAAGATCTTAAAGCCTCCCCTTAAACAGCATTCCCCGCAAATCTGTGACTTTCAGAAGTCACAGAGATCCACTGCTCAGGAAGCATACTCAGAATTGTATCAAAAGATGTTTTCAGCTCAAGTGGACATTTTTATTTGTAAAAAAGTAAAAAAACAAAACAAAAACAAAAAACAATATGCACTTCAAAATGAACTATGCTGGACTGGTCTATTTGCATCAAATCTCAATTAAACAAATAGAAGTTTGTTTTAACACTAAATGTATGGCATTACTTGTTCATTTAGAGAGGTTTTTGCTTATTTAGTCAGTAAGCAATCATGCATCCGTAATGCTTTGGCATTTGAAGAAAAGCTTATGTGTCGCAGTGTAGTGGCCTGGATTAAAACATGCTTTTTGGGGTGTTAAATGTTTACCTGCATGGTTACACACCAACAATGTGTTGACAGCTCAGACACAGATGATAATTATGGAGGGGTGGAAAAGAGTCATGTAAGGCTCCGGTACCCAGACACCATCTGCCTGATCCTGTTACATAAAGAAAGAAACTGGAAGGAGAGTGCAATTAAAGCATTTCTAGCCCCTCCTTTTAAGCACGAAAATAAATCAGTGTCATGTACCACGACTTAAGCTGGTCACATCCATTTTTTTTATATTTAAAACAGATATTAATTATATTAAGTAGTTTGGAATGCTGCCAGAGCAAAGAGAGGCCATTCATCATGTGGAGTTATTGAAACATCGAAGGTAATGAATTTAAATTCCTGGTGTTCGTGCGGGTTATCCTGATTATGAGTGTTAGCTGAATACTGCATAATAATCTTAACAGCAAAAAGTCTGCATGACTAACAGAGTACACACTGGAGAGTAAGCTGCCATGGTCAGGCAGACGAATTGGAGAAAAAAAAAACTTTTAAATTAAAAACATTAAAGTCTCCGCATTAGAGGTAAAGTGTAAACTGCCCTCAATCCTCTATGTCTGTCTTCATTCTTACTCTTATGTGTGTTCCTGAGACTTGACGCATGATCGAAAGGACAAAATCCTGGATACTAGCGGCCAAATTGCACTTCCTCTGTTTGGATATCAAGCTCAGAGCTCGTCTGTTGTGAGCAGCTCTGACAAAATCCACAACTGATTGAGATGGAACTGCTGCTTCTTTAAATCAGAGGAGTCAGTTCACCACATACTCGTCCCTCATCTCCACTGAGCAGTACAGCACAGGTTGGTGTCGTTCGGTATGGTATCTCATGGTCCACCTTAAATCTCAGTTTTGGATAAGTGGAAGACCATGAGTGGGTAGCTGTTTTCCGGTTTTGAAAGGAGTAGGCATCCTGTTTCAGACAACTCTTCGGCCTCTCCCTTTTGAGGTTTTCCTAGTTATATTCTCCCTAAAAGCAAATTCTAAAGTACAGAGCAAAAGCACAAAACTATTCGTACTTGTGTACGCATCTTGTGACTCGACACAAGTAGCTGGAATGAGCCTCCCGAGTTATCTGATGGTAGCTCAGATTAGAGTTGCTGTTCCTCACAAAGGAGTGAGATGAAAAAATAAAAGTTCTTGATCAAGACGCCTCCTGGGCGCCTCCCTATGGAGGGTTTTGTTATCGTCCCACTGGGAAAAGATGCCCCTGGCAGACTTGGAGCTCACTGGAGGAATATCTGTTTGGATTTGGGAAGGCCATGTGGTCCTCCAGAGTGAACCAAGAGCCCATCACTGCAGAATACAGTCTGGGAGGGAATCAAATATGAGTGGAGTCTAACATTTATGTCCACCAACAGCTCAGATTCTAATGTGCATCCTGCTGGTAGTAGATGAAGAACATATTCACAAATCTTTATTGCTGCATTTGATTATTTCAAGCCTATAGTTATAAAATGATAATTAAAAAAAATAGTTTAAAAAAATAATAAGAAGGGGTTGAAAAGTTTTATCAACTGCTTCTCAGTTAAAATATCACATAGTTTTGTTAATTTGGTGCTAAGCAAACTGTTGCTTAACACTTTTGTGTAAGATTTAAACCTAATCAAAGTCACAACTGTTTGCTTGGCCATTCAAACTACAGAAACAACATGTCGCAAGCCTAAAATGCAGCAGGAA
This sequence comes from Poecilia latipinna, assembly GCF_001443285.1. Classification (NCBI taxonomy): domain Eukaryota; kingdom Metazoa; phylum Chordata; class Actinopteri; order Cyprinodontiformes; family Poeciliidae; genus Poecilia; species Poecilia latipinna. Next base: position 116,512 of record NW_015113845.1, on the reverse strand, counting down.
TTTGTGTTAAGAACATAAAACTGAAGATTGATTGGAAATATAATCAAATAATAATGTACGCCAATTGTTTTAATAATCTACATGCTAAAAAGAAAAAAAAGTCTCTGCTTTCCTATTATCTTTCATTCATTGGGATTGAGGAAATGGGCTGCCGTGATGGAGTGTGCACCGAGGGGTCACAATGTATCAGCATGATCCAGACTTTCCCCAGGAAGTACTTGAAAGAGCCCATTGAGGAGACGTTTCCCTCTGCACTTGTTTCCTCCAAGGACATAATGCTTCTGCTTCCTTTTAAAATAAAAAGCCGGCTCAAAAGAATGGTACTACAATGCTTGAGTGATGTAAGGCTTTTATGATTTTGCATAAGCCTGTATGTACTTTATCACCTAATTAGATATTTCATTGCCTACAGTTTGGGAAAACACAAAAGAGGTGAAAAAAAACAAACAAGGAAAGCGTCCTGGACTGCAGGTGTTACATTTCATTTTATTTGCATTTGTCTTTTTTGGATGGGATTACCAACAATATTGCTCAGAGCACAGATTTACATTCCATGTTCCCCTCCCTTTCTTATTCTGTATAAAATACAGATGAGACAGCTCTCAGATATTTTATTAAGCTATAAAAACCTTTCTTATCTGACCTTGGTAGACAGATTGAGATTAAGTTGCCGAATTTGTGCACTGTCAGCTTTGCGGCTTTGATTCGAGCCATAAGGCTACAAACGACTACATCATTGTGCTGATAAATCATCACAGCTCTGGCTCGTTTGCTCTGGAATGGTTGCATTTTAACCTATGCCACCAGCTGTAGAGCTGTGTAGATATCTGTGTCATCATTTTTTGACTAATTGCCAGGAAAATCAAGTATTCATTGGGTTGCTTCAGTTGTTCAGTGTTGCAGAAGCATTTGTCTTCTTATTACCAGACAAAGATAACATTACTAAATACAAATTCCAGTTTTCAAATTCAACGAAAAAAATATCCAAATCAGCCTGGTCCCAAGAAAAAAGCGACTTTCTCCTTAAGTTCAAGCTTTGACTAAGCCAATGCAAAAGGTTTATTTTGCTTGTTTTTGAGCCACTTAGAAATGGAACTGCTGTGCTTTCGATCATTTCCTGCTGCGTAACCCAAGTGTGCATGAGCTTAAATCACATATTCTCATTCAGAATTTTCTTGCAAAGAGCAAAATTCATGTTTGGATCAACTCACAGGCCATCAAACTACCAGCCCTATTCTTGACTGTAGGTATAATCTTCTTTTTCTGAAGAATTTTCAGGATTGGTTTTAAACCAGGTGTAACCAAAGAAACTCAGATCTGCAGTGTATTAGACCTTCTTCTGCTTTGTGATTTACCAAAATTGCGCTTGGAGTAATTTTGGTAGGCTAACCAATCCTGGAAAGGTTCACCAAGAAAATAACCTTTTACGTTTTTTTCTCGTCATCTTAGCTTAGGAAAAACCATAAAACATTGGAAGTTTGTATTAAGTGAGAAATTCCTCTTGATATCACTTTGAATGGCTTTTTAAATTAAGATTTATTTATTAACAACTTTGCCAGGTCTGCAGCCTGACAGGATGCAAAATGGATGTTTCACAGGACGCCAGTGACAAAGCGTCGACTTCTGACCTTGTGTTTTCCCCAACGACCAGGAAAATACTTGCTGAACGCAGTAGGTAAACACAGCTCAAATGACAAACCTCCGTCCTCTTTTTGCCCGGGGTGCTATCTCTGCAGTGGCCAGTGTATTGAATCATTGATGATTTTGATTGTTTCTCTGGGTCACTAAATTCCACTTCATCCCAAATGTGCTGAAGCTTTTGAGCGGTGGTATTTTTAGCACTGATGTCTGCCTTTTCAGTCAACACATACAGTACTTTACAGATACAGTTGTGTTCTACAAATGTGGAAAAGTCCGGCTTTTAAATATCTGTGCTCACAATAAAAAACTGAAATGGACTAAACTTGATCAATGAAAATGAAAAATTGCAATTGCTGTTAGAACATGAAGAATTGCTAATATATACAGAATATTTTTCTGTTCTGGTACTAGAAACACCAGAATTTAAGTATCTAACTCAAGTGTGAACTTAATCTGCTCCCACTTCAGCTTCAGTAATAATAAATGTCCTAGTTTGTGTGCATGTTTGAGTATGCACAAGAATTTTGGATGCGTTTTAGTTTCATGGGAAATGCAAATAGATCAAGAGGAGCAGCTTGCACTGGTAAAAAAGTCATGTTAGGGTAATTTATTTTGACCAAGTACATAAACAAATAAATATGGGATATCTTTCTAGGTAAGCACTGGAAGGAGTTGGATTAGTCTGAATCAACCAAGGTTAGACCTTTTATGTAATAGTTAGGGGGGAAAACAAGATTAGGAAGACTAAACAAAGCAAAGCTTCTAATGTCTTCTGTGAATACCATTCATTCTGTTCCTACCAAAGTACTTTTAATGAGGAAAAGCACAAAGAGGTAAAAGCCTTGCTATTACGTAAGAGATTAAACATGCTCCAATGATACAATGAAGAAGGTTTCACCTCTAAAGCAGCTCATGATATCTAAAATAGGATTATCATCTAAAAATATTGAGTACGCTTAGCTGTTTGGAATAAAAAAAATTGACTTAAAAGTTTGTCAATAATTGGCAGCTTTACTTTTATTTTCTAGTTAGCTTGAGGCTAACTAGAACTCTAGTTACTCAATGGTAAAATCAATGGTAAAATCAGATCTTTTGCTCAGTATCAGATGCTATAAGAAAAGTGCAGCGATGTCTCTCCGTAGTGCACTCTGACATCCTAGGGGCAACCTTACATTTCCACTAAACAGCAATTTATAGGTAGAAAACAGGAGAATATGAGGAAAAAATACAAAGTGCTGTTTTATAGCCTGTCTGTAGTTTTGTTTGTCATAGAAGAGGCTAGAGTCTGTTATGACAATTTTTGACGGGCCACTCAGCGAACAGAAGAAATTGTGGACGATTGACGAAGATTTTCTGCGCTGTTTTAGAAATGTAGCCTGGCTGCAGATTTAGCAATGGCAGCAGAGGAAGTGAAAAGACACTCAGTCTGTGTTGGTCACGTTTCTAAATAGCAAGCAATTTCCGGTAAGTTTTTTAGCGTCAAACCGTCACATTACACACGCAATGGGCAAACGCTAGCGAGTAGGTAAAAAAAATGTTAACACAGTCCTACCTCCAGGAAGTCATGGTTTCTCAACAGCCGAGGGCTCAGACCCTCTGTATGAAGCGAACAGTTTAGGACAAGGGCCTTAATTTCACTGTACAGGCTGCTGTTGAAATGCTCTTAACATCTCAGCTTCAACTATTGTTGACTATGACAACTGTATGTCCTAACTTCTTCTCTGATTGGGCACAGAGGGATTTATTTGCATTAATATCAATACCATGTTGTAATGACTAAATTTCTCACAGCTGGTGAGTCTTTCTTAATCTGCACTTGGCCTTTAAAACCACTTGTGATTGTAATCATAAAATCATAAGCACTATTTTTCAAATTAACCTTAAGTACAATGAAAATATTAAAGTATGACTCCAAGAGGAAGCAATATAAGAAAAAAAAAATTCTCAGTAGTTATCAAAGGGTGGAATGTACTTTGTGTGGTTCTGTTCTCAAACTGTGAGAAAAAAATGTTTCCTCACAGCATTGGTTTTCATATGAAAGAGCCTTTCCACTGTCACTTGAATGGCATTTTTGTCATCATGATGACTTTGCAGTATAACAACACAGGCACAATGGCATCACAGCATTAGTAACATACCGAACAATAGAGAAAGTGAAGACCTTTCTTTGTCTGTACCTCATTTCTGTGCTCATTTGCATTTTCTTTTTACCCCCGAGTTGTTGTTGTTTTTGTTCCACACTGTTTTAGTTGCAGAAAAGTGGATGACATGAGCACATTCCTTCCCGTTCTTTCCTGCAACTGACCATGTTTCATTAATGCTGGAGTGCAGCCAAGGGGGTGACTGTGATATATTTCACTGCTGTGTCTGCTGTATCCACGGTAGCTACAGCACACAGGAAAGGCATGCTTCGGTGCAGAGTATAAGGAAACTGAAATGCTTCTTATTTCCCCCACAAAATAACGTAACCAGAATGTGGTAGTTGAAATAAACTAATTTTAATGGAACCCGTTGTTTGTTTTAGATTAGAAAGTTTCCCGTCACGTTTGTATTTCTGCGTGCTTTTAGCTATCTGTCCCTGTCGCGGTCGTCAGGTACTAATTCTCGACTGACCACTAACCAAACCAAGAAGGTTAACACATATTGACCATTTAAGAATATAGATGAGGCCTCTGAGGCAAAATACAGAAGCTGGATTACTGTGAGAAAGCACAGCTATAATTGGTCTCAGGGGTTTGGTGAGTAAACAGGAACATTGTTTTGAAAGTTAATTTCACTGTAGAGGATGCGCACTTCCCAATGTGTGCATGAGGGTCCTTCATACGAGCTCGGTTCAAGAGTGGATAGTGTTCGTATTGCGATAATTTATGCACTTGGCTGAACTATAACTTCTTTAAAGATATTCAGCTAGAACCTAATTTAAAAATGATAATTCAAGCACAGCCACAAGGACTGTTTAGTGATGTTAGCAGGTGTGCAAAAATCCTCCTAACTAAAAGCTGACAGACAGAAACATATTCCCAAATTCTCTCTTCAAGTCATTTAACCTCCTTGCCCTCAAACCCCCACACCTAACCTCACCACCACACTGCATCACAGCATATTAGCCATCTGCTTGCATAGCAAATCTATCGTGGCGTCAGTTGAGAGAGTAAAACTAAATTAGCTTTTGGTAGTTACAGAACAGTACCACACAAAACGTAGTTCATAATTGTGAAGGAGGAGGAAAATGAGGCATGTTTTATTTTTTATTTTATTTTAAATAATTAAAAACAAAAGAAAGATGTGGCATGTATTTGTGTTTACTCGCCTTGAGTGAATACTTTGCACCACCGCCTTTTACAGCATTTACAGTTGCACTTTTCCCCCTCATCTACAGACTGATTTTTCTCTTCCTGAAACCCTGCAAAACAGTCCAAGCTCAGTCAAAATGGATCGAGAGCCTCTGCGAACATCATTTTTTTAAGTCTTGCCACAGGCTCTTAATTTGGATTTATGTCTAAGCTTTGACTTGGTCATTCCAAAACATAAATACGCTTTGACCTAAACCAGAGGTGTCAAAATCAATTTCATTTATGGTCACATCAAGATCACGAGTGTCCGAAAAAGGGCTGGTTGTGGCAGAATCTGGTGATGAAACGACCTATTAAACTGTAAAAAATGTAGATGAGAACCTCTTATAATTAAATAATGGAGGACAACCTTTCACACTGAAGGTAATTTGACTCAATAAAAATAAAAACTGATTTGATAAGGCTGATGACATAACTCAAGTTAATACAACTTAGCTTGAAGGTGCTATTTATGTGGCAAGAGGGCCTCATAAAGAGGTGTGTCAGGCCAGATTTGACACACTGCACTTTGCAGATACAATGTGTAACAATGTGTAACGCTTTCTTTTATGTACTTATGTACAGCATACACCAAAAAAGTTTGAACTTACATCTTGAAACTGCCAAGTGTAATATCTGTTCATGAACTGTGCAGTGAGTTCCAGAAAAAGTTTTCTGCTTTTCGCCTAGTTGAGAGAGCAATAACTTCCTGCCCTTGTGGATGTTTCACAGCACATTTGTTTTCTTGTCGGCCCATGCGTACTTAAAGGACCCCTTCTGGGATATCGGCTGGCCGAGTCAAGTGGCTCGGGCCTTTTAGCGGTTGTTTGTGTCAGCAGCACACAGCAGACTCAGCGCTCGGTGCTGAGTGTGCAAATGGAAACCCGAGGGAGTTCAAGCTTTAAAACATGACACTGACTGCAATGGCAGCGAGGCTCATTGTTATGCGCCGATGAAGATACAGAAGTCTGGTGGACTCGGATGGAGCGTGGTCACACAGGAAAACCAGGAGGGGGATTTATGAAACAGTGGAGAAATTCAACACCTCTCCAACTTTTGCACCTGTTGAACGCAGGAAAACAGACTGTCCCCATTTCGTCAGGTTTCATGTTACATGTTAAACAGCGCTGCTATAAATAAAAAGCAGCCTAAATCTAAAAAGATATCACACAGCCTAAACCGGGAACACAGATTAGACCTCGGTCTGCAGGAGTACTTCTGAGCAGATGACCAACTTGAAAACAATCTAAGGAAACAGCTTAAGTTGCATCTAAAGTGCCCCTAAACATTGACCCAGAATATGCAACCGGACAGTTAAACCGAAGCTTTTTTTCTTTGTGGCCTGAAAAAAAAAGGAGAATAAAAACAAGTGGTCATTTTACACTTGGATGCCTGTCAGGTGTGTGCGATTATATTCTCTTAGTGGAGAGTCGCTCACGAACGTTCCTTCACACTGCTTTGCTTTGCTTCAGAGAGCAATTCAAGCACAATCCTGTGCAGGGGCTCTGCACGAGTAAAAAAATCGGATGATATCTGTATATGCAAACTGTATTCTATATTCAAACAACTTTTCTGTAATTCCTTCCATAATTTCTTCCTTCCAAGTTCTGCATTTTTTTTCCCCTTCTCACATCCTTCCTTCTTTCTTTGGCTTTCACTTCCCATCTTTCCTCCTTAATTTCCCTTTCAAACTCTTGTGGTTTTCGAGGTTCAGTATTCAAAGCCCAACCTTGATAGAAATAACTATAGTGAATTCATAGTGAACTTTTCTATCTATAATTTAATGTGGGTGGAGAATGGGCGGATTTGAGTGTGGAAAAGTAGGGAAAAATCTCAAGAAGGGCACTCGTATTCCCACAATTCATGCAAATAATTAAACCCTAAACAAACTCCATGCAGGCAAATCCAATTCCATATTTGTGCCTCTTCATGCCGAGGGAAACAAGCTGGAAGGGAAACTGGCTGCAGATTAATTATCAAATCATCTGGGTTCCCTCAGCTCTCAGCCTCTGCTACACTCTGCTAATAACATTCCCGCTGCTGCATTTTTATACCCCCGATATGCAAAAGTTCAAAGAGAGTTCACGTCTCCTCTTTGATAAACAATGCTGGATGTCTTCTGCGGTCCTTGGCAGAGCTGGCGGCACTGGCTGCACTGCGCTGCCAGTGGCTTTGTGGAGTGTGCTGGCCGGAGGAATTCAGGAGGACTAGGAAAAGGGCGTGGCACCAGGAGCTGCGCATTCCAAAGGCCCTCTGACAGAGGCGAGGAATGCCGACACTGGACTTAGTCACAAGCCTCTAAGAAACATGAGACACGTTTCCTAACTCAGTTTTGGAAACACAGGGGACATCACTCACCGTTGAGAAACTATTCACACAAAGCTGCAGCATTCTTCCATAGATTCAGTTCAAAATAGCTGCTTAAAAAAGAAAAAAAAAAAACAGGTACCACAGTCATTTCAATGGAATTTTAATTTGCACATTCACTGTTTTCTTGTGCTCCTAATGAAGTTTTTCTAAAGATAACAGAAACTTCCTCCCTTCACAGCAACCTCTCCCTAACAAAGATTTAGACATTGTTTTGACTATTTCATTTTTTACGTAATCCAAAGAGATCGAAAGACGAGTCATGCGTTATGTAGTTATCTCTCATTAGGCTATATTTTGTAAGAGTTGCCAGTGTGTGCAAAGAAGCTAGCAAGAAAAGTTAGGCGGTTCACTTGTCTGTACAGTCATTTTTCTTGGAAAAACAAAAGATACAAACTTATTTAATAAAATGTAATAGTAAGTTGGAATACAAATCAAAAACCCCCCAAACAGGATTTCCAAACACAAAAACAATATCTGCAAGACAAATGACTGCTAGTCTATTTTAATCATTTGTTTACACAAATGTTATGTCTTACCAGGGGTTTAGAGTGGCCTTTCAAGGAGCCTAAACCAGGCCCTCCAAACATGCTGTGTTAGTGATTATTGTCCTGTTGGTACACACCTGTGTACCAACAGGTGTGTACCAACGTTTGTTTGCAGATTTTTCAATCATATGATCCAAACGTCACCAAACTACCAACACTCAAACCGATAATAAACACTGTGCTGCATTCAAATACAATTGGACATCCAATCCGCCACAGCTATGTTCCTGTTCAATTCACTGTCCTTTATTTTATGCATCAGCTTGTGTCTCATCTTCTGATCCCACTTTGATTTCATTTTCGCCTTATTTAGCTGTGCACCACATGGGGTCACAAAGACCAAGGGACCTCATCTACAATTAGAGCAGCTCAACAGACCAGAAAGCAAAGGTTAATGCGGTAAAAAGAGAAATAAGTCAGAAATAACCTTGACATGGTTGCAATTGAGACATCCATGGATGAGAGCAGATAAAAAGAGAACCTCAAAAGATATACAGATTATTAGCTACTGCACTCAGAAATGGGTTTTATGCGAAACTTTACTGATCAAGCATAAAATAAAATTCTGAATGCATTAGAAAACAAATTCTGAAAATGTTCAATATAAAATAATACACTTGATGTATAGTTTGAAGAAATATATATATTTTTTTACATTTATTTTATAATGGAGTGTTTAAATTAATAACATTTTTAGTAAATTCTGTATTTATTCGAAACCCTTGCACTGAAGCAAAATTTGGCTTCAGTTGCTCAGCAAACCAAACCGTTGACTTGGCCTCCAGATTTCGACGATCTGAATCAAAACATGAATGTTTGAGAAATGGCGCTCCGATCAACAGAAACCGATTTAAAGGTTTCGCTGACAATTTCTTGGTGACAGACTCCACAGGGGTCTTGGCCTTGAGATATCAGAGTGGTTTGGCACTGCTATTTAGTTTGTGGTCATAATGATTACCCAATTGTTGCATAAATTTACAGAATTCAAACTAATGTCTGGAATTTTCCCCACATTTACTACATGAAAGGGAACAAATAAGTGGTAAAAACCTGCAAAATCAAGATAATAAAGCAATTTTCTCTTTAATGAGGATGCAAGCTTCAAAGTAACTGCAGTGAACATGAACTATGACATTTTTTAAGTCTAATGAGAAAGTAAATCACGGTTATATTTAATTTAAGTAGGACAGTTTCTTAAATTGCTAACAAACTTCAACGACAGTCTCGTCCAACCTGGAAGCACCTTAAAGCCAGCCTGTTGTGCATGAGAAAGCTCCTGCGGTAATGAAACAGAGGCGGGAGGGAGAGAGAATAAGCGTCTGGGCACAGCTCATCGAGCGGCTCAGCCATGAATCCCAGCCCCAACAACCGGGTGCTGCCGCAAGGTGAAAGACACATCCGTCAGGCCGCTCGTGTCACTGGAGCAGATTTGATTTGTCAAGATGCGAGACCTTGAGGCATGCAACGCTGGCTCACATGCATCTTCTGCCTCCCACACAACACAATGCGAGACGGTAGCGCGCAGAAACTCAACTGAGAGGTCAGCGTCGCTCACTCTGGCACGCTGGGAGCGTGCTGTGAAACTGGCTACGAAGCTGCAGTTCAAAACATAAAGATAAGTCTTACCATCAATATAATTAAAAAGAAAACAAATCTAAAGATTGCTTCTGTTGTATTTTTTGCCTCGCTTTATTTTGAGAAAAGCATTGTTGTGAACATTAATATACAATCTCACTTTATTCCAATACAGCTCCTTCTAAAGTTACATGGTTACACTTTACCTTTCCCACCATCTGTGTGATAGTTACCAACAGGAGGTTTTCTCTCAAGCTCCTGCTCTGAAACAAATGTCACCAAGCCCACAATAACCTTGGGTGAAGCTGCTACTTCCAAAGCCTCCCCTGTGATGTTTCTGCTTGGGTTCAAAGGTCTTCTGACTCAGGGATGAGTGTGGGCTCAAGGGAGACATTCGGGAGTGTGACTGAGCCACCGGTTGACACCCAGCCTAGAGCCGCTCTATTGAAGGATGGCCGGTTCAGAGCATAATCCCCCTGGAGAGCGGGGACCTCTGGGAACGTCTCCACCTGCAGCGCTGCAATGGGGTCGGGTCTCGGCGCCTTGCTGAAACCTCCGAAAGGGGTTGCCACCCTGGAGGTGACAGAGGGACGGTGTTAATGTTGGCTGCCATGTGCTAATGAGAGTCACTGCTGTGACATTTGAAGTTGTGTTACTAATTAAAGCCAGGATGTGACCAGGGGGGTGTTCTGCAAGTCTGCATTGGTTACAGAGAGGTACACAGCATGTTAGGTGTAGGCAGTGTTCTATATGATTAAATCGAAAAGGGCAAATTGTTACAAGAGGCAAAAGTTGCACAGTTTTAACGTATGAAATGCTAGACTTTGGAATGGAAATGTTTTGGATAATGATAGCACAATGCAAGATGGCCACAAGGAGCCACAAGGAGTGAATTTGGAGAAATACGTCTGCTTTTTTAAGAAAAACATGATCGAAAATATTAAATCGCTAAACTGTATATATGTATATCACGTAATTGGATGTATTATTAGATGTTTTTGGTTTTATTGGAAAGCTTCCTTTTCTGTGAAAACAAATTACTTAAGGGCAAATTCTGCTGACACCTAGTGGGGAAGCTGCAGAATGCAAACAGGTGAAGCTTCATCCCGTATTTAGTTTTCAAGAAATTATTTATTATCGCTATGCAGTGTAAAGATTTTTCAAAAGATAATTAAAGGGGTTATATAGAATATACTGACATCTGGTGGCAGCGTTTTAAAATGCATCCATCAAAGCATATTCATCTAATTTGTTATTGATAAATAAGCTATGCAATTAAATGCACCATGTGGGACTCTGCTGACTCCTAGTGGTGAAGTTGCAGATTGCATCCCTCTGAATGTGTGCTACATCCCCGAATAATTTTCTGGAAAATAAATAAATAAGTTCTTGATATATTAAGTATAAATTTGTAATCAATAAGTTAAAGAATTAACGCGACAGACTCATCACACCTACTAGTGAAGTAGACGGTGAATATGCAACAATTCACACTTAATTACCTACAAATAATAGATTTTGGAAACATATTGCAAAGATTTAGTCTAAAGAAATTGCCTAATGAAAAGAACAGTATGTGAAATCTGGCACATAGTGAGCTAAATAACTGCATATGGTGGATTATGTAAAGCACTGGTAGACGTACGCATGGATTAGATTATGTAAATCATCCTTATTTCAGCTGGAGTACCTCCTGATGAGTGCTACCTGTTGAAGCTTTTGTATCCTGGCAGGTTTGTCTGGGGCTCCAGTTCCGGCATGCGGGAAACGAGCGTGTCAGCCAAAGCAGGGTCACTGATGATGGCCTGCTCCCAGGGCGAGTGGTATGACTTTGGCACAGCTGTACTGTTGAACTTCTCTGGAGGGATGTCCTTCAAAGGACCTCCATATCCTGAGCAGGTCATACAACACAGATATGAATTTTCTTCATTTTCTGTGCATTTTTTATCACTCATTTTCTTCTCACATGCTTTCGAAAAAGCATACAAAGGAGGACAGAAGTTATTGTACAGTGTCTGGCAAAAGTAGCTGTAGTCCTTGAACTTTTGTCACAACCCACAAAACCTCATGTCACAGTCCTAGAATATTTGGGATTTGGTTTTCTTTTGTGTTTGTATTTTGATCCATTTCTTTGTGGTTTATTTACGTTCTGTTAACCTGGTAAAAACAACTCCCATGTCCTACATTTTCTTTTGTACAGAGGGTCTGGGCTGTCGGCTATTGAGAAACAACTGCTTCTTGGACATGTGGGCTCTTTTGAAGTTTTAAATGTTACACAATTGCTAACGTTTGTACTTGACATATGTAATGCGCCAGCTTTACGCTATGAAGTTTAGCGGAAATTTCATGTGCTGCAAACAATCATCCCCTGCTGTGAAGAGAAAAGTGCTGAACTGAGTGAGGCATGTTCACTTCCACTACACTGTCATTGCTAAAACTGCAGGCAGAAAAACGATTTCTCGTTCACAAGTTCTCCTTCTGTTCTGCTGATTGGCCTGGTAGAAATTCCACCGGAGGAATCCAAGTAAATGGGAGAAAGCACAAGCTGTGCTGCAAGCGACAGTTGAATTGAGCGGAATAGTGCAGAAAGGCAATAGCCAGCCTAATGTTCAATGGATACTGTCATATAATGTATTATTGCTCAACAGGTCTTGCTATGCTATATTCTGTTCATCAGTATGGCTTTAAAGATTTTATTGTATCTTCTGTATTTAGTTTCCTCATTATTTCTTTGTTCTGACTATAATAAACCTTCTCTATTTACTGTGGAGAGTGTTGAGGCATGATCAGGCTCTAAAATCGTGTCTCGTGCTTTGAACTTCAATCCATCACCTAAAAAAAAAAAAAAAAAATTGTAAGAGGTTTTGTTTGAACAACATATCAACTAAAGATTCCTTGCAGACGGTGGAATGTGTAAAATGTTCACGTGGGCGTGTGATATTGCTGTTTTTGTTAAAGTTCACAGCAAAACAAACAAAGAGGCTGGGTTAAGCATGCATGTCTCCTCGCTTTGCACATGGATGTTGACGGGGAGAGGCCTTTCCAAAGCACTATCCTTCAAGCTCAGAGCTTCACTGAGGGGGGGCTCAGCCGTTATGTAATGTGCTGGGGGGGGGGGGGGCGGGTTGTCTGTTCACCTCCTAACCTCATACAATGAACAATTCCCCCTCCTTTCCTGAGTTTATGTTTCACCCTGCAGGAAGCAGGAGGGAGCAAACAGAACTGAAGGGGAAGTTTACACATTTTAGGGGAGAATCCGTAACAAAGCACTGTGTTATTTTTATTTATTTATTTATTTTTGAAGAATACTGTAGCTGAGGTCAAACATTTGGCTGATATTTTCTCTTGCACAGCCAGCTAATTGAAGAGAGAGCGAGAGAAACACGGATTTCTGAAGAAGAGTTTAATATTTATGACCGCAGTCTTATTAAGATCCTCCAAAGCTTCAAATTAAAACGAAACATGCACCTCCGTGGGAGCCGGAGGTGCTATTTTAAGACTTTTAAACCATCCGACACCGTTTGCACTTTGGCCCGGTTTCTGCAACAGCTGGAGTGACTTCATTCGGATACAGTAGGGATGGTGTCTGGTCCAGAAATAACTGGCCCTACCCCATCCCAGGATGCACTGATCCTTAACGCAGCGTTGGTTTTCTGTCAGCTGGACTAAACTTTAGGACATGAAGGGAGGATGTGGGCGCAATGCAGATGGTATCTGTGGCCGGAGGGGCAAACAGGAAACATGTCCTGTGGGGCAAAACTCAACAAATTTTTAAAAAGATGTTCAAGGCTGATGGGGAGGGGAGCGAGGTTAAGGACTATAAAACCGATGGGCGAAGAAGGGAATGTGAGGGCGGAAAACAAAGCAGTGGAATGATTAAAAAAAAAAAAAAGTGTAATCATATTTTTGCCTGAGGGCGGCAGATTCCAGGCAAGAAGAAACTGTTTTGCTTTGTGATCAAAGCCTGCGTCAGGACAAACAATGAAAACGGTTGAATCCTTATCAAAACAGGGAACAGCCAGTACTCTGCGCACAGCACGTCCTCTAGGCGTCTCCACCCGAAGCAAAAGCTGCGTTGTACACTTAATGAATATGTAATAAAGAATTTAAATAACGTAAACGAAGCTTGTTCAAAGTTTATTTAGACTGAATTATGGAAATAAAGTAAATATTCTCAGCGGGGCGCTGGTCGCGAGAGAGAGAGAGAGCAGAGCAGAGCAGAGCAGAGCGATGGAACGGAGCTCGGCCAGACACTTTTAGCCACAGCGTATCAACAGCACATGATTCCACAGGGTCCTTGAAACACGTTGCAGTGCACTGTATCAGCAATGTTACTGACCCGGGGCGATGCTGTCCGGATTTGGCACCATTGTGGTATCTGATGCATTGGATGTCACTTGACAAGGCTGCTGGACACCCAAGTCATTCCCACCGCCGGTGGTGGGGTTGTACTCGGTCTGGAAAACTTCTTGGCTCTGTGAGAGAGATCAAAGAGATGGAAAAAAAGTTGATTTTTGCTCAAAGTCCTGACAGCCTATTTTCAAATTCTGGTGGAGTCCAACATATTTTTAGTGTTTGTAAAAAAAATTATTGGTATTTCAAAGACTATGTACCCTATACAAGACTATAGGGCCTTTAAATGGATCTGGCCCACAGCATCACTGATCCTCCTTTGTACTTAGCAGTGGTTTTCACACCACTCTTTGCTGATGTTCTCTAACAGTTGGCTTTTATATATATATATATATATTTTTTTTTTTTTTTACCCCTTCTCCATCCTCCAGACTAGTGACCAGTTTGTAAAATCAAAAAAAACAGACTCTTACTTACCCAAAAGTGAAAAGCTAATTGTTACATTGGCTTGAAATGGATTATTATGGGTGCCAGGGTGTAATGGTCTTAAAAACACCCATATCTCCATGGTAAAAGGTTGTTTTCTCTAACTGTTAGAGTCCAGCATGGGGTAATGAAGGAAATCAAAGTGTGTTAAAAGTTAGATTTGAGGTTTTCTCTGCACTAAACATACTGGACATGTTGTCTTGTGGATATATTTTCCACTTTTTGATTGCTACTTTTTTTTCTGGTAAGTAGATAAAATACATTTTTACAATTCTCTGCCAACTTTTTGACACGTTGTTTTCTTGGCTCGGGATGAATTATACTGCAGCGTAGGCTCTCGGCTTTCATCCATCGGAAAGATATTTATGATGATTTACTCTGGGACTTCCTCAGGAAATGTTGACAACTTGAAACAAAATGCCCCCATCGCCCAGAGCAATAAATAAAGCGAGAAGTGTGAGTCTTTCTTTTTAGTTCAACTTTAGGGGGTTAAAATCTTAGGTATAGGTGAAGCATAATAATTATCTTATTTACAAAATTCAAGGGGGCAAAGTGATGTATAAAAAGCTAACAGAGAGGAAAAAGGAAAAGGGAGGGAAACAAGAGCTCTAATATTTAATTAAGTGTTACAAAGAGAAACCTGGTGTGCCTTGACTGCATTTTACAAGAGACAGGTCAGGCAGAGAGGGGGAAGAGCGGACTTGGCATACACATGAAGCACATTAATAAGGCCACTCATGTCCTGGTGAAATATATGTACTGTATTTTTCAGACTATAAGTCGCTACTTTTTTCCTACGCTTTGAACCATGAGGCTTATAGTCCAGTGCGGCTTTTCTGTGGATTTTTCTTCAACCACCAGGGGGCTCTTTAGCAGGAAGTGAATCATTGGCAGTCAAAATTGGAAATTGTAGACGCTGCCATTAGTAAAGGGCTGGAAATGCCGAGGACGGACGGAGGAAATCAATCCACAGAGCCACCAGATGCGTTTGGCCTGAGTGCAGTGCTCATCAGAGCGACCTGTGGCCTTTTATTGAGAAACGATGTCACCTGCGAAAAACTCCGCCCACAACAGGAAGTCAACATGAAAACAATATTCAACAGAAATCAAAGAAGAAAGTGCTCATTTTCATTTAGAACAAGCACATCCTAGAAGCAGGCACGACGGAGAAACGTATTCAAACTCATACCCCCTCATCATGGAAACAACACAAAGAAGTTCATATGATGCAGCTTTTAAGTTGAAGGCCATCGATCTGGCTGTACATAGAGCCGCTCGCTGCCCGTAAGCTCGGCGTGAACGAGTCCATGGTTCGGCGTTGGAGACGCAGGGCTGCGTCCTTAATAACAGATTTATTAAGGACCCAAGCCTCTGCTGTGTCCTTGTGGAAAACCGAGAGCGGCGGGGATACCAGCGGCTTACAGCCCTGTGCGACTTATATATGTACGTTTCCAGTTTTCTTTTTCTTTTTTACTTTGTGGGTGAGGCTTATAGTGAGGTGCGCTTTAAAGTCCGGAAAACATGGTAAATTAAGTTGTAACTAGTTTTAGGTGACTCTTGTTTCAGTGACTGCATGACATCACCATACGCAGGCCTGGCATAGTAATTTTATTATGGTCCTGTATTATAAAAATGATACAGAATTACTAAATCTTTTGACAAATATACAGTTGTAGACAAACTCAAGTGGGAGTTCTAGACACCTAGTTGCTGTAATTTTCTGTCTTGCTGTTATTTTGAATGTTTTCTGCCTTTGGGACAGGGCTGTCAAGCAACAGATCCTCTAAAGATCAAAATTTAAAACTGCTTCAATACAAAGTTATTTCTTAACTCGTTCATATAGGTGGAGAAATTAGTCATGCTATAACTCAGTAGAATATAGCTAGCACATTCATTGTATGTTGTTTTTATTAAAATTTTAATGGATGTCTTCTTTTATAATTATATTTCTACTTCCTTTGTTTACTCAGGTACCTAAGAAATGCTTTACCTTTGATGGAGAAAGAAAGGGAGCTGTAAAACAAAATTTAAAAGGACACACACAAAAAAAAAATCTAATACACTAATTACAACATTCACAAAAACATTATACACACACAAAATGTGATTTTCAGGTTTTCATCATTGCTTTCTTTCCTGTTTTTTTTTTTTTTTAAAAAAACTGTGGTTTATCTGCGAAGTGATTGTGACTTTTCTACATTTTTGCTGCAAAATAAGTTTTGCAATAAACTGAAGTCTAGGAGGGGTTAGGAGATCCTGAAGACATGCTAATCAGGATGACTTAAAAAAAATTGACACAAGTCTGGTTTCTTGAAAACCAGACTTGAAAACCAGTCAACAAACCCCATATTTGTTGACTCACCAACAAATATGGGGAATTTGCACTGTACTGCTCCCAAAGTATATATTTTCCCACAGCAGCATCTATCTGCTACCCTTGCTAAACTCAATAATTAAGAGCTTGTGACTCAACCGTAAAAACTGTTTTTGCACATAAGCTTTTGTTTAAATTAAACAATCTGATGGCCACAGTTGGGATATTTTGTGGATTTGCATTCAGAGAAGCCATGCTGTGACTTCACACTTTAAATTCAACGCTCTGTACCAACTCTGTATAATGTACATATTAGGGTGATTACAGTTCTATTACAGTTACACTTCTATTTGTGTTTTTCCCTTACATTTAGCTGGTTGTTGGTTTCATTTTGGATGCTCTCAAAAGTGTATTTTTCAGAGCGTCTCTGGCGCATTTTGAAAAGTCGGGAGCCCCGGTTGGAGGCGAGCGACAGCTCCTCCAGCATGATGTCTTTAGGCACACTCACTTTCTTCCCAAGGTCCATGTGTGCATCTGTGAGGGAGTGAGAGGAGACTATGTTAGATATTCTGTGCATTTGTGCACAAATGGTGATCACACCACTTTTGCCTGTTTATATGCAGGCAACAATAAGCAAAGATGTCTGTACCTCTTGAACTTTTTCTAATTTTTTAAATCAATGTATTTTATTAGGATCTTATTTTTCAAATGAGCACGCACAATGACATTTTTAGTTTATCGATTGGTTTCAATACGTTTGTTCTGTTTGTATTTATTAGTAGTTCTTCATTGCCAAACGAAGACTATTTTTGCACGACATGCAACTGCTTCCAGAATGATGAATGAGATTTTTTTCTCCGCACGTCAACTCATGTCTGTCGCTTGTTTTGCAGTTAGCTCCTCATGCTGATCATGTAGATGTCACAAGCCTGCATCTAAATACGAGATCTATAATTTGCCAGAATAACTTTCAGCTGTCAGAAGCCTTCAGACTCCCCCCACCTCCCCCAACCCAGCAGAGCACAGTTGTCCTCCCCCTGGAATAACATGTTTGAATGACAAAGACAAAGGGATTATTTCTTGGGCCTATAAATGCATTGGCTTGTTTGTTTGTTTATAGTCAAAGCTCAACATGAGAGAGAAAGTAAATGGATAAAATGATCGGAATGCGAGGTAAAACCAAAAGAACGGACAGGTCAAGGTGAGGATGTATCAGATGGGTACCTTCCTGGCCTTGCACCTCTCTGCAGATTGCTGCCGCCTGCATTTTCCTCTCCCTGGTTGTCATGGTGGAAAACTGCGACATGATGGCTGCCCCTGGGAATTTGTTGCCGTGAGGCACAGAAAAGTCACAGGAGACAC
Organism: Poecilia latipinna; assembly: GCF_001443285.1. Classification (NCBI taxonomy): domain Eukaryota; kingdom Metazoa; phylum Chordata; class Actinopteri; order Cyprinodontiformes; family Poeciliidae; genus Poecilia; species Poecilia latipinna. The sequence continues at coordinate 98,534 of NW_015113845.1, read as the reverse complement.
CTCACATCAGTACAAGCTCTTCAGATAAAAAAAAACAAAACAAAAAAAAAAAACGGGAGACCAAACAAGAGGCAATCTAGGCATTGATTGGCCAACATATAGCATCCACTGCACGCACAAAAACCCACCGAAGCAGACAGAATTTATTAGGGTGGTGAAAAGGGCAAAGTTAGCACATCCCTTTAAATAACCTTGGGTTGTTAAACGCCAAGCACATGCTCTTCAGATGTGGCAGCTGGCCATGTCAGGCGTATCTGGGAATCAATATGTTTGAAATTGCCCGGGTGGCCTGATGTTGGGGACGTGGCTGGAGAACAAGGTGCTGTCACAGCTAACATGCGAGGCAGCGAATAAAATCAGCACAAAGTTTTACCCCAAGGTGCACGGCAACATGAGCAGCCATATAAAGTCACTTAAAACAAAGAAATTACTCATTGTTATTCATATTTCAAATTAAAAGGTGTAACCAATGAGTTTCACAAATTTTATTTTTAACAATCCTGAAAATGTGTCTAAGCAAACGTGAATATTTGCTAAAACTAACTGAGAAACACGGAGGAGTACCAGGAAAATCCAGTGGAAACAATTCCAAGTGGTGAGCAAGGTCGTGTTTGATCCAAAGCACAAGTGTCACATCAGAGGTGGGAAGCACACCTGCGGAGAGGCCCCTGTGATGCTTACCTGTCCTGAAGGCCCCTCAGGGGGTCGCCTCAAGTTGTGCCTGTCTCCTCGGGGTGGGAAGCCGGAAAGGTGAGAGGCTGCCGTAGAGTAGATCAGAGTGGGTGCTCGCGATCCCCGACACTGGAGTTCGTGGCGGGGAGGGGGGTTGAATCCTGACCTGACTGACTGTGTGACTGAATAAGTGGGCAAGTGGGTGGGTGGGTGTCAGTTTGTCTGTTGTCATTGGTATTTGGTTCACAAGCTCTAAATTTAGACCCCTGCGCCAACTGCCTACTTTGCCCTCCTGTTAGCCAGCAACAGCTCAGGATTGTGTGCACTGATTTATGAATGAGAGTAGCTTAAATAGTATTTTTGTTTTCGTTGAAACTTAAGTGGTATGTTTGTATTGAACAGAATTAATGAAATAATTAATGCAAAAATGGAAACAAAATTTGAACATGCCTTAAAAGTAGCTATGAACAATTAAAGCTCATTTCAGGATGACAAACCAAAACTGAATGTGTTTATTTTAAGCAAACATTTTTCCCTCATGTCACTTGGACATGTACCTTTTAATAAATCTTTTGAGTTCGGCTATCTTGGAAATGAAAACATAAAGTGTTCAGGCTCTTTCTGTGTGGGGTCGTATTAAACTATCAGGAGTCAGTGTTAGCCTTCATCTCAGTTTCATGGAAAATTTGTGGGCAGAACTGAAAAGCGTGTGAGCAAGGTGACTGACAAACCAAACTCTGTTGCGCCAGTTCTGTATGGAAGAACGGGACAAAATTCTTACCTACTATTGCAATATGCTTGAAGAAGAATATCCAAAACTTTTAACCAAAGTCAGACAGTTTAAAGGCAGTTCAACAAGATATTGAAATATAAACTTCTGACTTTGAAATCAAAACAAAAAAAAAAAAACCTAAAATTTTTGTACTGCAAATAATGCACACATTTCACAACAGTAAATGTAGAAAAGTACAACAATCTCTGGAAATGTTTATATTATTTTCTGACATTTAGCAAATATAAATTGCCTTGATAATCATTGCAGACCTACAACTGCAAAGGTTTTGTCTGATTTAACAACAGACAGTGAGAATCGGTTGTGTCCCCCTAGGGAGTGCATGTGGTTTTAGCTGTGTCTGTTGTGCAGTAGTGTTTTGCCAACATGGGGCATAACTGACATACTGGACATGCACTTAAAAACACTTTGCTCAAAAGAATTAAAACAAAATTAGCTGTAATCTTCCACAATAGTTCCTGAAAAGCGAAAATCTGTTGGGAATGTGGTCTTGAAAGTTTGTTTTAAATGCAGTTATGGAAAAAAAAATGTCACTCATTTGTCTTAAATTACCACCACTATGTTTTTATTAACCTATATAAGTCTTACCTATATATACTTTATTTATTACTATAAGAGACATGAGGAAGGATGACTGAGTTTTCACCTCAGAGCAACAGGATTATTCTATGTACTGCCATCTTAAACATTTCCTAATTTGCTGGTGCTGCTTTGTATGGCACTTGCTCACATTCCATTTCGACAAAAGGCGAATCATTTCCCAGATCTAAATTGCTAAGGGAAATTTCTGTTTATAGTCTCCCCTTATTCTGTTATCTCTCGTTCTCTAATGGCCCAGCTACAGTAGGTTGACCCTGTTTTTACATAACCAGCGGTCACCATGGAAATGAGTCCTGCTCCCCCAACCCCCACCGCGCTGTACGTGGAGCAACTCTTATTAAAAGAAATCCTTCTGGGAAGGTGCAGCAAGCAACAAGTGGCCCAAAGCAAATTTCTTTTCGGCTTGGAGTGAAACGCAAAGAACACAAACACAAATAATTACAGGTTGAGAAACAGTGCTACTTAGCTGTGTTTATTTTGTTAAAAAACAAAAAAACAAAAAAAAAAACACGTCAGAAAGTATGTTTCAGTATCAAACAGCACTATGAATTATGGCTATTATTTGAAAGCAACCTGTGCCATCACAACCTCCCCACCCACGATAATGGGAAAAGGTAAAGATGTGCACAAAACCCCTTAAAATAAACATTTTTAATGAAAACTTCCCCATAGTTGCCAAATGAATTGCTGATTAAAAATTCCCCAATCAATGTGTAAAAAGTAAGGTATATATTCCTGTGACAGGACTGAATTTGTCAAAGAGATTAAATATGTATGTATTTTTTTACATTTTGTATTTCTGCCACTGAATAAAGGTTCCCAAATGTAACTCCAATTATGTTACCGCAATAGAGGAAGAGTTATTTTAGAGGTTTTTACACATCTTTATAAGAAGGAAGCATAAATCATCAATCAGATAAGCTGTAGCAAAACAAAACACCAAGTGAAAACAACAAGTGACCAGTGAGATAAATCCTACTCATGTTACTGGCATTGCCCAGAGAGAATCACGTCAAAACAACATTTAGCCTATGCAGAAAACACACAACCACACTTTAGTTTTTGGAGATGATTATGAATTTTTCTTAACAAAGCACACCCCGCACACAGTTTTCATAAAACCTTTTCACAGTGAACCTGTTACCTAAGCAAAGTTTTCGATCCAACTCTTAATGCCAACTTAAAGTCCATTGCCTCTCTAAATACTCTAGTTGATTTATTCCATTTGCTACAAACTCCAAACGAGCCTTTACTTGTTTTTTTCCCCAATTAATTAATGAAAACAGTTGGGCAGTCATCAAATCCTCTTACGCTCATTTAGGCCACATGTTAAAGCATACTGCTCCAAAAAAAAGAAGAAGAAGAAAAAAGCCTCTTCTCGTTTGTTGGTTACTTGACATATCTGCCTCCAGCTAACCGTATTATGGTGCTAACCTCTTCTCGAGTTACAAGCGCTCATTTCAAACACATACCTGATCGCAAAATGACATGATGATGTCTGCCAGTGGAGAAACCTAGCCAACTCTTCACTTTCTCCTCAAGTTTTGTGTTTCAAACACTAATCAAAATGACCAATCAGAAATTCACAAACACTTCAAGAACCACCACACATATAAAAGGTTGACAGCAAAATGGGGGTGAGTTGCAGATGCATAAAATACAACACAATTTTTAAAGAAAAAAAAAAGATAAATTGGGCTATAGATTATTTTCCTTATTTTTTTAGCCTCATGTCTTTTCTTAAAAACATCAAACAGAAGAAATCGCTGAGAGGGATTCCTTCATTTACTGGTTGAAATCTTAGTTGGGGCCTTTGCGTAAAGTTTGTATCAAACAGTATCAAACAGCACTATGAATTATGACTACTAGTAGCCATAATTCATATGGCTATTAAGTGAAAGTAAGCCTGCATGTCCAGGCTTACTTGGGCTTTTGTTCTGGTTTGGTCTCACATTGCAGACTGAAGCATGTTAGGGTAATTATCGACATAAAAACTACTCAAATCATTGAATATTTATCAAATCCTGTGGCCTCACCTTACTACACCTAAGGTAGTGTACATATAGTCTAATAATCTAATCTCCATGCAGCATGGCAGCTCGGATATAAAAAAAATCCGACATATAAAAGAATGCATATGAATGTTCCAAAAATGAATCATTAATGACATTACTTACATGTTACGCTATGCAGAAACTCTGTCTGCATTGATACATTCTCTCATGTTGAATACTGGAAGCGGCTCCAACGGTAAGGCAATCCAACCTATTATCTGAGTAATTCAGCTAATACCTATTAGACCATAATTGTACATTCATAGACTGTGTTTAAAGGATTGGACCTTCATCCCAAGATGGTCAAGTAAACATTTTGCATGAAAAAAAAGAAAGAAAAGAAAACACAAACACACACAGTAGAATACATGAACACATAATGTAATTAATGTGAAGGCATTTTATGTTTCACAAAATGTGTTGAATTTCTTTAGATTAACATCCATCTAAGAAAAGTTTTTAGACATGGAAATGTATCCAACAAGAAACAGATATGACCGTGTGTGGAGGGTTCAGTGATGGACTGACAAACTGTGGTGTACCCCTCCTCTCACCTACTGAATGCTTTGAGACCCAACCGCAACCCTGAAGAGGAGTAAGCAGATCCTTAAGGGTGAAGGAAAAGTCTGAAATTTCAACACTGAAAACATGAATCAACAATAAAAGATCTTTAGTGTGGAGATAACTCATCATTTCTGGACCCAAGAGAATGTTGAATTTGTCCTGCGCAAACTCAAGTGGAACGAGTTAAAACTAACAAACACTGAAAATTAGCTGTTGTGGTTATTTAATTATGCTGGCAACACACAGTTATTGACATCTTTTCTAATTTCTCATGCATATATCAATTTGTCCTAATCATCCTAATCATCTTCTGTAACAAAGCTTAATGTAGCCGATTGATGTCCATCCTCACTCGTATATCCCTTCTAAACAACATACTCATTCCTTCAACAAGGTACATTTCTTAAATATTACTGGCCCTCCTGGTAAAGATGAAAAAGCTTGAAAAATAAGTTAATCTTTAATTGTGGTCGCATAACCTCACAAATATATTTGTTTGTTTTTTCTTTTTACACAATCATCGGCGCAATAGTTCACTGCAGACCTAATAATTTATAGAAGAACTGTAACTGAAGCATCTTCTTGATTTATAATTTCCTTTTTTTAAAAAGTTGATCAGTGTCTAGGAACTTTTCATTTGTAATTTACAGAATCTTGTATAACGGTATTTAAAAACTGCCTTTACTGTATTTATCCAGTTGTCTCTTATTTTAAAATGACAGAAAAGCAAACCTGAAAAGAATCTGGAAACCAAGCACTTTCTTTTACTGCATTGTATATGTACCGTATTTTCCGCACTATAAGGCGCATCTTCAATGAATGGCCTATTTTAGGACTTTT
>NW_015113845.1:23559-88813 GCF_001443285.1 Poecilia latipinna | reverse complement strand
GTAAAACAATGGCAGTTCCCCATTTTCTCTTTGCTACTCTTCAACATCGGAAAAACAAGAGAACATGCCATTCAAGTATGATAGATGTGTACTTAATAATAAAAAATGATCAAGAAAACAAGCTTCTTATGTAAAGTCGCCCTCATCTACAGGAAGAGCAATGATTGACAAGTTTAAAAGAACCGAAACTGTGAAAAACGAGGCTGGAAAAGCACCCAGATATATCTGGCTACCAAGCACAGTGTGGACGATGCTATGGGAGTTAAAAAATATCCAAAGCTCACAGTAGGAGAACCAAAACATGTTTTTTATGGATTTTGTGTACATCTTAACCAGGAGGTGCCAATAGTTGTAGAAATCTCTGACTCAGTCTAGGTAGAATCCAGCTGAATGTTACAGATATCCTTTATTTACATTCACATAAGCTAGTTGTGTTGATCACCGTTTTCCTCATTTAACTGTAGCATGCACTGTCACTTATTTGATGAAACAATAAGTGAAACATTAAATTATCGTTTTGAAAGCTAAACTGTCACACAATCTCTCATCTACTGGCTTGTTTTGTTCGAAGAGGTGAAAAGGATATGGGATGGAGACACTCATTACCAAACGTCTCGGCTGTATTCTACCGCCTCCAGCTCCAGGTATTGCTGGTGTACGCAGACGTGTACGTTGGCCTCTCAGATGAAGACACAGAGTGTCTCTGGTACTTCTGAGGCTGCCACTGCCTTGGCAGTGACCTGAAACCTTGCAGGCCAACCGGGCTGGAGGCAGGGCTCCTCGACGGAGACACGAACGATGGAATCGGAGCTCGGCCCTGATTGTGGCTTTGGCTCCAAGTCTGGCTGCCTGGTTTCGGTTGGGTCGTGTAACTGACTCTTCCTTTCCACTCTGCAGGTGGCTCAGGTAGGATTTTACGCCGGGCAGCAAAGTGGACATTGGAGGCAAGAGCCTGCTGCAGGTCTTGAAAAGCAAAGGCTTCGTCTACCAGGCCCAGGGGATGGCGGGAGGCGGCTTCCCAGGGGGTGAGGGGTTTGAAGCCTTTGTCCAAATGGGATGTCTGCCTCACCGGGGGGTTGGTGAAGGCTCGGGTTGGAGGCTTGGGAGAGGAAGAAGCAGACGCCGATTTCTGGCCTGTGAATGGCACCCTGGCTGGTGGAGAAAGGGTGTAGCCCCTGCCAGTTGCCTGGAGAGAGGGATTCATAGAGGCTTATTTTAGTAAAGGCATTTTTTTTATAGGGCTTGGCTGCAAACTGACTCAGAAAACATTAGCAACGAAGCAGGTCCTTATTAAAATGTTTCTCATAAGGGTTGTATTTCATGATCAGAAATAATAAACTAAAAGCACTTGTAGGCTACAATAACCCTTTTTATCATAACGGAATAGGCTAACCTTATGTCTCAAGCAGCTAAAGATCAGGCCCTCTTTACACTGCATTTAATCAACTTGTTTTGCTAGACTTCATAATTGTGGCACTCCACTGATTAATGCTACTGTCTGCCCTTTAATTAATATGCATCAAAGGGATGCATATCATCTCAGACCACCCTTCACCACAGTGAAGGGTGGTCTGAGATGAATAGGCTCCTCATAGGCTCCTTGATTACAGTAGTCTGTGAAAACGTGAACCAAACAAACGGTGGGTGCTGCCATCTTCTGGTGAGTCTTGTGTACTGTCAGAAGCACAGCCCATATTTGGGAAAGTTCAAGAACAAGGGAAAAGCAAAATATGTGAAAGTACGAAAAAAAAAAGAAAAAGAAAAACACCTCTGATGAAACCAAACCAAATATTTCATCAAGCAGACAGAAAAGGTTGATGAAGAGTTAAAAAGGCGATGAAAGTCAAGCCTAAGAAATAGCAAAGATATTGCAACAGACCCTGAGAAATGCATTATCCTTCAGTCAAAATCAGCCTTGGCTTTATGTCAAAATCTAGTCGTCAAGTTGCGGTGTTCTGCATCCTTTAGGCATGTCTCTGCATCAACACACTTGATTCACATAATTATGTCATCAACTGAACTTTGGAAGGTTTGAATTCATGAGTTGATTCAGTCATTCGATTCAGATGTATTGGACTTAAAACACATTAAAAAGTTGCAGGACACGAGCCCTTTAGGAATGGATTTTGACATCCGTGATCTAATGTACGAGAAGTTTCAGCCTATAGCTCTTTGAACGTCACCTCGCTGGTTATAGGATATTGAACGTCTCTTATTTTGAAGAGCAGTAAATGTCTTTGCAGTGATGACAGTTGAACAGCAAGAGAGTAAGATGTCAGAGGTCTGTTTTTTTACTCAAAAATGATCCAAGGTAAGTTAATGCAGAGTTTAATTCGAGAGATTTCTGTGTGGTTATTATGATGCTACAGTGAACATTAATACATTTTTGCAAAGTCATGTAGAGCCTTGTTAGATTCTTACTGGTTGAGGTAAAAGAGGTTCAATAGACTCCAGGCTTAAGACTTAAGAGCACGAGTCCAAGTCAAGTCTAGGGTCTTTGTTTTGAGCATTCTGATGAGACATGTTCAAATTTAAAGGTTGAGTCCACATCTCCAATATGTTGAACTCTCAACTCAAGAGGTTGGAACAAACTATATCTTTGTAACAGACTACTTTTAACAACAAACGCCTACAATTATGTTTACTTAGTTATTTGCTATGTGATGAAAACACAGGCTTTATGGATCTTTGAATCATTTTATGCCTAATGATTCATAGCTTAAGGTTATGAGGTTTGGAAAACAATGGCAAGTAAGTGAAAACATTAGAAAATGAAGCCAGAGTTAGAAGAAAAACTCTCAAAAAACTGTCAGAAAGCCTGGAAACTCTCAATCCAGACAAAGGAGCCTGCCTAAATATGTATATCCTTTGAATCATATGTGATTGCACATAATTGTGAAGTGAAAGGGAAATTACGCGATTTTAAAATTTGTTTGCAAAAAGACAAACATTGTTGTTGACTCCAAACTTTTCAGATTTTGTTTATAAAGGAAATATGAAAAGACTGCACCACTTTCCATCTATTTCACAATTGCACTACATGGCTTTATGATACTCTGACACATCATATTCCAATATGGTACATTAAAGTTATGGGTTGTAGTGAAACAAAAATGTGCAAAAGTTCAAGGGACATAAATTCTTTTGAAAATGAAATTATAAGAAATTCTGGCTCCTTGGACGAAGAATATTAAAAAAATAGTACATAATTTAAAAGTTTTGCAGAGTGCATCATCTTTTTTCACGTGACTGTGAAAAGATGACGTACTGTTATTCTACACTAGCAATTGAGTGTATTAATAACTGCCTAGTGACTCTATATCTGGGTTTGCATCTCCCTGTCTGGGTAATATTAACATAGTGGATTTTGGAAATGTGTAAGAGATTAAAACGTGATGTACAAGAGAGTTTTCAAACAAAAAAAAACCCATCAATTCCAAACTTAAATTCCTAAAATGTTCTTTTCTTTGTTCTTTCTTGCATGGACACTTTAAGATCAAAATGAAGAGACATGTGATGTAAAAGTCCTAAAAAAGAAATAGCTCATCTTTTGAAAAATGCATGACACACTTGACCTCCTCTCGTAATGAGACCATACTGAAATCAACTATTAATTCCCTTCATAAATGCATCATCAGGTTGTCATTTTACAGGAATGTGCTTCTCAAGCACAAACTTGCATAAGTTTTACAAAACCAGCTTGTTGTCAGAAGTATCTGACAAAGTCTTTTTTAGGATATTGCCAGCGTAAAATCAAGATATAGCACTATTCATTGCTTTTTATAGCATAAGTGGAAAAAATGATCAGAAAAAAAAGTTGGGAATAGAAAGTAAAACAGAAAGAATACCCAAAGGAGTAGAAAAGGGAAACGAAACACGAAAAAGAGACAGTTTAATGGCACTGCAGTGAATCATACATAAAGTGCACAATGAAGAGAGAGAAAAAAAAAAAACAAGAGAAGAAGCCCTGTAACAAATATACATCTAACTCAGTTTTACTCATAGACTTACACCATTATTAATTCCATTTTGAAAATGAATTCTCATGCAACCACATTATATTGTTGAAAAGATAAAGATGCACCAACGCAGACATGTGAAAGTTTGAATGATAGTAGCTTTCAGTTGCCTGAGCTGAAATCTAAGCCTACAATAGTATGTGGACCTCAGAACTGGACTTCTCTTAAGGCACTTTAAATATAGCATCTAACATGACGCAACAGCTGGTAAGGAGTTTAAAATAACACCATTCTGCCTAAGAAGGAGACATGGAAAGAAAAAAAAAAGAAAAAAAACATAAAATAAAAATACAGAAACACAACCTCCCCACCCCCGAATTAATAATCTTTTTAAGTTATTTTAAGCAATCTTTTTTTAATTATCACAAATAGTTTTTGTGTCTAACAGCTTAACTCGACCTACATAAGTAAAGTTGCTTGCCGATGTCATTACTTGACTTTATTGATGATACAACCATACCTTTCTCCCGCTGCACCATTCCTTCAACGGCTTAATTTTACCATTTTTTTTTTACATTTGATTTTCTTTTAAAACACTTTTATGAGTTTACTATATAAAGTTCAGCAATATCATATTGCTGAACTTCTAACTTAAACCTTTCTCTCAGTCCATACACCATTCACTTCTGACCCCTCCTTCTTGCTTGCTTCCTATTCTGACCAAAATACTCCCCTACATTCCTAACATCATCACGTTAGATTGGCACAAAACTGCATTTGTTTAGCATAAAATACATCAACCTTTGTTGACCCTCTTGTGGGTAACCTAAAGGTCTTAAATGTGCTACTGAACTAATTGAAGTAAGTGCTTTGTTCTACAACAGAAAGCCAACAGGGCGGAGACATTGACTGCTTGAACAAGTTTATACAATGTGCTTTAAGTCTTCCACTGGCCAGTGTATTGTAAGTGCACTGTTTTGACACAACAAGGCAATGAACCTGCCATTTGCCTATGAGAATCACTCTTTTTCAACCAATGTTGGCTTCCACACCTGCGCTGAGCTCTTGTTAGCAGTAAATTTAGGCTTGGGGGCAGCTCCAGTACCACCACCAGTTACAGACTCAGGCCTAGCAGCCACAGGTAAACTCGGGGCTATGTAGTTATTAGTAGGCGGTGCTTTGTAAGGTACTGAGGGAGTTGCCAGATAGGGAGGGCTGCTGGCTGGCTGGTAAGCAGCCTGTTGGTAGGGTTGGTTTAAAGACTGAGGGGCTTGGGGATAATAACTTGGTGGAACAGCCTGCAGATACTGCTGGTTATATTCTTGTTGGTATGGACTACCCGGAGATGGCTGATAAGGATAAACATTACCTTGGGCTTGCTGATGGTGGGGATCATGCATTACAGGCTGCATGGGTATCCCATAGCCTTGTTGGGGATATGGAGGAGTAAATGGTCCAGCTTGTTGAGCTGGAGCCATTTGCTCATATCTAATTGTTTGGCTGTCAAGAAGTGAGTGAGGAGATGAGCTGGGCTTTGGTACAGGAGGCTTAGCAGCCTCTGCTCCTGTACCAAAGATAAAGAGTGAAGAATCTAGTTTATATGGTTGATGCTTCATGACGTCAATAACATTCAGTGGTTTAGGGGCAGGTGCTCGTTTCTCCTGGTCTTTTTTCTTTGCTTTGATTGAAGGACTACTTGCAGGGGGCTGTTTTGTTGCTGCTGGGGGATAAAAAGGAGATTGAATAGGATTGTAAGCCCTGGGAGGCGGAGCACGTACATTGGGTGTATACTTCCATTCATTTGGTAAGGATGCAGCTGGCGATGTTGAACGACTTGCTTTGTTGGCTTCCACAGTCTCAGAGTCCACAACAAACTTCTCCATGCGAGACTGCCTCTTAGCAAACATGTCAGCTCCTTTTCCTTTGACCACTGGCATCTCAAAAGCTGGACCCGGGGACAATTTAGGATTTAAGACGGTGGCCATTGGGTTGACTGGCGATGCAGCTTTTTGACCAACAGTATAAGAGAACATTCGTCGTGGTGGAGGAGGAGGAGTCTGGTTTTGTGGTGGATGCCATGGTTTAGGAGAAGGTTGGGTGTTTACTGTAGACAATGGAACATTCAAAGATGATTGCTGTAGCTGTGGTCTCCAGTCATTAACTGGTGTTGGAGGCTGGGCTTGAGCTGATGGCCATGTATTGGGTTGTGGTTGTTGAGATGTATTTGAAAGGGACTGTTGCCAGTTGGACTGGGGTGTGGGCGGTGAAGGAACTGATTGAACCCAGGGTGGCTGATGTTGGGCCTGACTTTGGTCCTGAGCCCATGAATTTATAGGTTGCTCACCACCATGTTCTGGAGTTTGTGGAGCCCATGATGTCTGAGATGGAGTATGTGCAGGAACTGGTGCCCATGGATTCAGATTAACTTGAGCCTGTGCTTGAGGTTGTACTTGAGCTGCATTCATCCATGGTGGCTGAGTTTGGGCTTGTGTTTGCGATTGTGCCCATGGATTGGCAGGAGGTTGCGGTTGAGGTTGAGTTGAGACCCAGGGTGGTTGAGGTTGACCTGGAACTTGGGCATTTGCCCATGCTTGAGGGAATGCCTGATGATGTTGCTGTTGTCCCCAAGATGGTTGTGGTTGTGTTTCTGGTTGAACTTGTTGAACCCAAGGGGGTTGTGGTTGTATTTCTGGCTGAACCTGTTGAACCCATGGTGGTTGTACTTGAGGTTTTTGCTGAGGTTGTTGAACCCATGGCAGCTGCTGTTGAGAATCTGTATGGGGGGCCTGCATCCATTGATTCTGGGGTTGTGTCTGTACTGGTTCTTGGGCTTGACTCCAGGATGCCTGTTTTTGCTGCAAGTGTTGCTTCTCCTTCATGAGTGTCCATGGTGGCTGAACCTGCGGATGGGACTGAAGCTGCTCTTGAGGTTGGGCCCAGGATGGTTGAGCATTTGTCTGAGGTTGTGCTTGCTCTTCATGCGGAGTCCAGGATGGTTGCCCCTGAGGCGTCCAAGTATTTGAGCTTAGTTGAATCTGCGTTTGGCTTTGAGGAGACTGACGTGTTACCCATGGTGGCTGTGGTGGGGACTGACTTGGAGGAGGGTTCTGAGGTTGCACTTTGGCTGATTGCCATGAACAAGCAGCTGACTGTTGATGTGCTTGTACCTGTACTGAACCCCAGGTGGCCATTTGAGAGGACTCACAATGCTGAGCAGAAATCACCTGGCCATGTGTCTCTTGAGATGTCACTTGTGCAGGCTGCTGTTGAGACTCTGGATCAGGGAGAGTCCATGAATGCTGCTCGGCTGGGGTGGGATTGGCAGTGGTTTCCTCAGGGGAAGGAAGGGTAGAGGGCTCAGGGGCAGGTGCAGGAGCTGGCTCTAGTTCTGGAGCAGGGGCAGTTTCTGTGGTGGGGGCTGCAGCAGGTGTGGACAGACTATTTTCAGCACACTGAGGCATGTCCTGGTTGGCTGCTTCTATCTGAGCAGACCAAGGAGGAGAGTTGGGGTTGATCAAAGGCTTTGGCGCAACTGGTGGAGGAATCTTAGGTTTAAGTCTTTGGGACTGGAGGAAATTGCAAGCTTCCGCCCCAAGGCTAAGATAGTCTTCTTCAGGACCAGACTCAAAACCTTTTTTGTCACTTCTATTGAGAAGGTTCAGCAATGCAGGGTTAGGTGATACTTTTGGGGCTTCTTTAAAAGTAAACATAGGCTTGCCGGTATTCTTTCTCCTAGAGTCCGACAGCAGGCCTGTCCTAATTGCAGGAGTAGAAATGCGCTCATCACGGGAAGCTATCTGCTCTCCTTGGCCAACAGAATCTTGACTGGTCCCACTTGCTCCATGAGAATAAGGTGTTGCCACCATGTTTTCTGTTGTGAAAGGCTTTGCAGTACGATTGTTGAAAGAACTCTGAATTTCATTAGTTTGATGCTGGATTGTGCCATTGATATTTGTAGAATACTGCTGCATTTGCTGGTGCTCTTGATGATATTGTTGCTGCTGCTGATAGAGTTGCTGTTGCTTGTATTGTTGCTCATACTGCTGCTGATATTGTTGATACTGTTGCTGCTGTTGGTAGTTTTGTTGTTGCTCATAATACTGTTGCTCCTGATACTGCTGGTACTGCTGTTGGTTTTGTTGGTGCATATTCACATCCAAGTAACCATGACCCTCTGTTGCGGACTGGATATAGGACTGCCCCGTTACTTTCTTCTCCAACTCTTGCACTGCTTCCACGGGTAGTCCTTGACGCCGGAGTTCCTCATGTTCAGCCGTAATCTCATCCATCCTCTGACGCCTTTGAGCAAACATCGCTGCACCCTTGCCTTTGGTTTCAGGCAAACATTCCATCTCAGCTTGGTTGTTCAAGTTGTTGTTAATTTCAACAAGACTCTTCCCTAACTTAAAAGTTAGCACACCTTTACTACCTGGAACATTCAAAAGAAAAGGCCTGTTTGATTCACAATCGATAGCAGCTTCAAAGCTAATTTCACCAGGTGGGATTTCTTGCTTATCGTCGTCGTTCACGTCGTCTTCTTCGTCACTGAAGTCTGGTTCGTCCTCTCCCGTGCCGTAGCTTACAAGCGTGTATTTCTTGGCCCTCTGACGATGTTTCTTGAACATCAACACCCCCTTATTGTTGGGGTTTGAAGGAGCGGCCGACAGAAGGAGAGCTATACGTTTACATTTGGATTTGGCCTCCTTCACCTGTTTCTCTGACAGACTCTCGTTACGTCTGAGCCCTGTGTAGAAAATAAAAAAAGCAGACCTGTGTTCAGAAAAGGTTCAGCAAAAAGGACAATTACATTGCCAAATTAAATATAAAGATTTGTCTTTTGAGTAGATTAAATCGCAGTATAAAGCTATTAATCACTTACAAGAAATATAACCCCCCCCCCCAAAGTGGAGCAAAAAAAAAAAAAAAAATCAGAGATTACATAAAAAGTCTTACATAGAAAATGTTGCCAAAAGTGTTTTGGGAACGTAGCAAACCTAAATCCAGGCAGGGACACAAAATATTACTTTTATTGTGCAATCATCTGGAACCTCCATAGTACATGGAAAGCTAAGAAAACAATTATTAAAAACTGGGACACAGGAGAGAGTAATTTAAGCGATAGCATGACAAAGTGCAACATGAGCTTGGAAGCACAAGCAGCGCTCCAGAGAAGACTTCAAATTATGGGACAAGGTTTATATTTTAAAAATTGAAAGTGTTTTCTTACAATATGATTGAACTTATTTAAACATGCAATGAACTATAAAATAAGCTAACTTTTTCATTTGGATGATCATGGCTTATATTCTTATTTCAGACAAAATTATCTGCTTGTGATAAGAAAATATTAATATATGAAAAAAACAGTAACATTTCCTGACCCATATTTAATGTTTTTATTGGTTCACTCACTAATCATTCAACCCCATACATCAAATTAACCATTCGGACAAACAAGCCAAAAATATGAACCACAAAAATAACTTGCATGCAGTAAATTTAAGTCTGATCATCCTTAGAAGTAGCTACTTGTAACTTTAAAGTAGCTCCTTTTTTGTTTAGTCTTCTGACACTTGTTCAAACAACTTACACCATATGACCAATGCAACAACTGACAGTGAAAAGTTATTCCTACAAAATAAATCAAACAGTCTTACTTCTTAATGCTCACGCAGGAGAAACCAGAGGGTGGAGAAGACAACGAGAGTGAACGACACCCGCACTTTTTCAGCCCTGTTAAAGCACCCAGTTTGAAAAGATCAGGTAACAGATGAAGGGGACACATGCTGGTGTCTGTCAAAGAGCCACTTCTGCAGGCATCATCAGTGTGCTCTTGTGATATTTCTGTCTTTTACACAGCTCAGAAGAGCTCCTCACTATATGTATTTTGCCCTCATAAAGTTTATGAAAAAGTTACCGGAGTTACATGTAATCTTTTTTTTTTTTCATTTATGAAAGTTTAACAGTTTATGTTATGCTTCTTAAAAATATCCTTTCTGCTTTTGTCGTATCTGCTTTAATTGAAAGGAATGAGCTCCCTCCTCCGTGAGCAGTAAAAGACATCCTATTTTAAGGCTTACACACAGCGCATCAGTCTATGGAACGCACACATGTTAACAAACACAGTTTAGTGATGTAATACTTCCTGGTATAAAAAGAAAAGAGTTTCTTCAAAGTTACTTACTTGCGTGCTTTGCCCGATGCTTGTTGGGTTTTTCTTGATCCCCTTCTGATTCGGAGTCTTCTTGCTCTTCTGCTAGAGTTGCCTCGTCCGATGGAATTTCGAATGAGACAGTGAAAGACGCAGGAACAGGCTGACTGGGTCCCCCTCCTTCCTCCTCTTCACTTTGCGACCCAGTGTTTTCGGTGGTCGTGGGGCCACCCACGCTAAGAGTGCTCCTCCCCGTTCCTGATGCATCTGGCGGCTGCAAAGTGCCCTCCACAGTGGGAGCGCGGACCACCACGCCATGCTGACCGAGCGGCTCTCTAACGGGGCATTGTGCATGGTGGGACGAGGTGGTGTGAACGGGGTCGATTGCTGAGAAGTCCCCTTCAATCCCTCGAGCACTCCCGAGAGAGGTGCAGCCCCCATACGCCAAGGTTTGATCAGACAGGGACACCTGAAGCTCCACAAACTCTCCTGTGGAACAGCATCGTCGCACTTCCTTGTTGTGTGTAAAAGCCAGCTCATGGCCTCCCAAGTCATCTGACAATTTACCTCTGGGGAGAGCTTCTGTGTCGCTGTCCAGCTCCCGATAGAGCACCTTACCTTGGGGATCAGATATGTGGACCTCCCTTGGGATTTCAGACTTTGGGGAAATGATGTGGAGGGTGGTGCTTTTTAAATTCTCATCTGAAGAGACGTTCTCACCAAGGGACGTCCCTTCTGAGTCGCTGTCTCCAGAGGGGAGGAAATTGCATCTTTGAAAGGAAAAAGGGAGAACATTAATGAAAATAACATAACATAAAGAGTATTTTTGTTATGTTTGATTTGTTCTTCGTGAATGCACTGTTACATTTCACTAAATTATACCACACAATCACTATAGATGAGATCCTGGTTATGGGATATACTTCAATTTAGTCATCATACAAAGCTGTACCTGTAAGTACTTTCATGACTCCAAATCTGAGACTCTGGGTTGAAATTTGGACTTATTTACTTTTATTAAAATACATATTTGACGACTAGGGTGGAGCAGAGCAAATATTGGGGTTTGACATGAGTCCCATTGTTGTATTTTGTTGCATTATTCTATAGCAATTAAACGTATTGCAAAACAAAATAGGCTGGATAGGTTTTTTAAAAAAAAGTTAAAATAGAGGGTAATTTAATTTTATGACGAATAAAATAAAATGGGGAAAAAATGTGTTGAAAACTAAATGGGAAAAAAAACCCTTTACTCTTCAGATTAGGGCTGAAGCTATTTGAATAATTTAATCTATGTTCTTATTTGTAAAAGACAGAAGAATATCTAAAAAAAATAGCATTTAAATGTAAATGCATGAACTTTGACATAAGCAATAAGTTGCAAGTTATAAATGGTTGAAGCAATAAAGTCGACCAAATCCTCAGTCTGAACCTTAACCAAAATGTCAGAGCCATAAAGTGAAACGTAATTACATTTACACATCACTGGCACTCATTTCTACTTTAAAGGAGCTGTGTGAAGAGCATTACAAAATGTCATTATCATACTGGGGTCAGTGAATTCCAGACAATGGGACTTTAAACAGACCAGATCGTATCTATAAATAAAACAGAGGGCAATATCTTTATGTATTTTATATAACTAGACGTAAAAAGTCCACAGCTCCCTTATAAGGGGTGTTGCACTGTGCATACACAACATAAATAGAAAGGAAAAAATAGTAACATGAATACAAATCCATTGGTGTTTTACACAGATTAGCCATAATAATTTGAGTACATGTCTAAGTTTAAGTGTACTGTCAAGTTAGTGTGTCCAGTGCCACTACAAACTATTTGACCAGTCAGTGTAAAGACCACTGTGTAACATAAGGTCCAATTCTAACTCAGCAAGAGAACTTTCAAAAGTATTTTCTTCAATGTTGAGCTCTAATTATTTGCGGTTGGAGGGCCTCCATGCCATCACCCTAAGAAGGAAGACTGACCCTTCTTGAACAATAATTTTGATCACTAATGGCAGAGGTGTATTATGTGCAGATTCAAAATATGTTATTCAGCGTAGGCAGTTTGAAAGCTAATTAAAGCTCACTTAGTCTTTAATGAGTCTCTTCAGACTCACCGAAGATTGTATTTTGAAAAGTTTATAATGAAAGGCGATAGTTTACACAAACGCATATTATTTTGTTAGCCAAACCACTAATTATGTGTTTTCGGGAAAGATGAATCACGCCTCTGTTTGCGGCAAACCAACGAACAAGTCGGGGCATTTCAGTCGTCTCAAACTGACTGAGAACAGTTTGGAAATGACTCTTACAACACAACGAATGAGCCAGGGTGAAGAAATTGACAACAGCCTGATTTTAAATTGAAACATCACCTTACAGATGAATTTGAGCACAAACTTCAAGCCTTCTTGTCCATGTTCAGTGACTAACCTAACAAACGGGCAAAAATCCAACAAATACAGTCCTAAGTCTTGTAGCGGGCCCTCTCAAAAGAGTTTAAGTTGTCATAAGTGCAAAAGGGTGGGCCAACATCACATCAACCCCAATGGATTAAGAATGAGATGCCACACAAGATCATCTACAAGTATGTATGAAGACAGATAAGTGAATACTTTTGACAATATACTCTATGCTTTCATTTATGCAGCAAAAACTGTAGTATTATTTTTGCCAGTCATTTTAGCAAATTCATTTTAGCTAAAATGTTCATTTTAGCAAATTATGGTAAGGTTGAGCAACCTTTTCAGAAGTAACTGCAGGGTGATGGCAGATGTTTCGATGAGTGCTAAAGCCTGTAAAAGCGTGAGATCAGCGCAGGGTTCTCCGTTGATTGACACCACCTCGTCATCCTCCTGGACTCCAGCCAGGTAGGCGCGACTGCCATCTTCCACCTGCAGAGGGAAAAAAAGCAAGGAGAACAAAAATCACCATCAGCTGACATGCATCTGCAACCAAATGACGTTTGACAGTGATTCAACATGCATGAACATAACTTGCACAGTTACAGCTGGTGCAACCAGAGGAAGAGAACATGACCCACAAGTGAGAACTGCTAGCTGTCGCTCATCCCAACCAATCACAACAACTGTTTCACTGTCAAAGACTGCCTCTGAACAATGTGAGTTTTAAACCTTAAGAAGTATATAAAAATTTAAGATTTTTACAGTTTATCTGTTCTTTAAACTTGTTTCAAACATAAAATAAAACTGTTCAAAATAAATTTGTGCCTGATGTAATTTGAAAATTTCAATTACTGGATGAGGGGGAATAAAGTGAATGAGGATATGGAGGTAGGACACAAGGAATGGCAGGAAGGAGCAAAGAAGGAAGGGCAGCAGAGGTGCCAAGGAACGGTGCCAGAAAGGGAAAAGCGATGTCTTTCCCAACTGTTATTTTGTTTTTTCATACTTATCCAGACCTGGGCAAAACTGAAATAAAATTTAATACTCTCTATATTTCTGCAAACCAAGTTGCAGAAATATAGAAGGGAGGAGAGGATGTAAGATACATTGATGAGGGAAAAATAAGGAAGGGCTAAAGGAGACACAGATGTAGGATTACATATTAGAACCTTTTACTATAGTTAAATTTATATATCAGAAAGAAAATATTAGTATTTTTCTTTTGACACAATAATAATACATTTTATTTGTATAGCACTTTTCTAAGTACTCAAAGGAACTTAATTATACCAGTGAAAATATATGAAAATCATGTTTAAGGGCTAACATATATGATTTCCAACAATTTTATTCAAATTAGATAACACAAAAATTACATCTACTCAATTATTTGACCAGTTTTTTTTTTTAAAAAATAGGAATTGGAATCTGTACTATGATGTCCCTGCTGTCTGTGCAGGCCAACATAGTGGGAATCCATTTAGAAGGCCACTTCTTTAACCAGTTAAACCACTGACTGATGGTCTCATTTTCTAGAAATTGGTTCTTGCTTCCTCATGGTTCAGTAATAAGAAATGGTAATAGGTTGCAACAAGCTATTAAATCAGCTCAAAAGGCCACTCATACATATGGAGACAAACGATCATATTAGTACCACACAATTAGATGATACAAATCCGGATACATATATCCGGATACCGATTACAAATAGCATAACTTCTTACATTTTGTATGATGTGCAAGGACTGCAGTTGTTTGTAGGTTTATTGGGGTTTGGAAACACTTGAATAAATCAATACCTGTTCTTTTATATTTATCTCAAATGAACTCAAATGTTCTCAAGAGTTCAATACAGTAAGCAAGAGTGAAAAAAAAGAGTTATGACATGAAAATAAAAAAAGTTAACTGCTGACACCAAGAATGAGTATGTAGATAGATGAATGGCTTCCTTTGTTTAAGTGGACACAAATCCAGCACAGTAGCATTTAAAAGTACAGTAGCCATCAACTATTTTATTTAAATAATTACCATTATTGCATAGTGCAAGGACTTGCAGGGAAAGACATGGCTGTATTTCTTAACCAACGGCTCATTCTTTATATTTTGAACAAGTTGCATCAATACTTGCAGTAAATTTTACTTGTCACTAGATGGCGTGCGAATAGCACATAGTATAAGTGAAACTGCTTTTTTCCTTGTTTTGGGATTGTTGCCTCCATTTTTTTATTCACTTGATTTTAGCATGCAGAATTTCACATTTTTGCTAAAAACAAACAAACAAAAAAACAGCGAACTCAAACACAAAGGACTTTGTGGTGCATAAGGAAATTTCAAAACAGTTCCATGAGCTTGGTTACTAGAATAAAGTGTTTTATATGTTATGTTATACAACTAGCAGGCTTAATATGAGCCCCCTGACTTTATCTCCAGTTTTTACAACTGGATAAACAGACCCTAAAAAGGCAGTCGGCGCAGCGATCCATCAGGACTCTCACCTCAATACAAGGAGGATGGATACTGCTGGAACCTAACCGTAACCTATCCAAACTCCAAAAAAGGAGGGAGAATGTTTGTCGCTGCTCTCCTTGGAAGCCAAATATACACAGTCAGGCCCATTTTCCCCTCTCCCTGTCCTGATTGAAATTTACTGCTCATAAAAGCTAAGTCTGAGTCATTTGTTTGGAAATGTAACGGGTAAATACAGCTGGTGATGACCGAGGGGGCGGGGGAGCTGTGTCCACTGTTGTGGAATTAAAGACTTGCCAGAAACAATCGCATTTACGGCTGGCTTTGTGAACGGTTCTGATTTCACATGCCAAGGAAACACGTTTTCTCCAAGTTTCAACTAGGCAGATTGAAACTCCAATTCAAAATCACCTTGCAAAGCGCTACAGCTTTCTCCTTGGTTGGGACTTTTACTTTGTTTACCCACAAAACTTTAAAATATTTCACTGGGTTTTATGTGACAGACCAAGTAGGGAGTCATTTTAAAGAAAGAAAAGTTTTTATTTTTTTCTGAAACAGCTAAAAGTGTGATGTTATTCATCCTCCTTTGCTCTGAAATGTATTTTCCTCTTCGTCTATGTGGGCTACACTTACGCTAAGGATCAGCTAGAGCGCAGCTCGTTGTGTTCCGTCTATCCGCTTCACACGCCGTGCTCTTCGCAGCCGTTCGCTCCGAACCTGCTACTAGTGAGGGCAACACAAATGTGTGTTCCGGCGGGAACACCTGGCGCTAAACAATAAAACGGAATTTACAAATTTCTGAAGCAGATAATTTGCCTCGAGGAATTTTAATAATCGAGGTACGCGAATCATTGGATGAATTGTTGTAGCCCTAATCCCATCCATCCGTTGTCGTATAATCAAGGAAGGAACCCCACATGTCTCTCTTGGCAGCAATGTCATTCTGGTCATTCTGGGAATCCCAAGGCATTCCGTGGCCAGACGGGGTACATAATCCCTCCTGCGAGTTCTGAATCTATTCTCAGTAGGATGTGCCTCCAAAGGGCCCAGGGGGCATCCTGACCAGATGCCTGAACCATGAGCTTGTTCTAAATGAAAATTAGCACTTTCTTTTTTCCAATTTTGACTTCGGACGATTCACTTCCTGCTAAAGAGCCCCCTGGTGGTTGAAGAAAAATCCACACAAAAGCCGCATCGGGCTATAAGCTGCATTGTTCAGAGTATGGGGGAAAAGTAGCGACTTATAGTCTGAAAAATACGGTAATTTAACTACGTAAAGCATGTACTTAAGCCTAAATAAAGTGTTTTTGGGCAAAGTTGACACAACACAGTGTATCAAGGAGCAAAGACATAGATATGCATATATATGCAACCTTACACACTCACCCTCGTCATTTAAAGTTACTAAAACAAACATAGTATGCTTTTGGGCCAGTGGGAGGAAAGCATGATGTCTGCAGAAACCAGCATGATGCATGGTTCACTGGATCAAGGCCAAACTATGCCTGTAAGAGTACTAAGAGCAAACGTTGTTGTTTTCTAGCATCATTCAGATTCAGCTGCTATGGAGACCTAACTTTAATTTACTTACACGTGAAAACAAAACAAAACAAAAAAAAAAACAACAAAAAGTTTTCATGTAGGTCTCATGACTTTCTGTCAGAAGAGAAGCACAATGCCTCCACTTGTGCAGTTCAAGTTGTTAAGGGGAAGCAGAAAAACACCCCTGAATGACTGAAGCTGTGGCATTTTGCTGACTTCTTAATAGCTTAATAAGGTTCGTAAGGTGCACTATTATGTCTTGAATAACCAAAACAAGAAGCCTCTTGGTCCACATTTAATTCAATAATCCAGGCAAAGAGTAGCATTTATCCATGTTAGGAAGATGATTTTGCTGTAGAGATACACAATTGTAAATAATACACTCATTTGGCAAATTTAAGGTCTCACGGTTCGCTTTATACATGATCTGATCCATGTTGACTTTCCATTCTAGGATGAAATACCTTTCTAGTTAGGCAGCAACATTGTTAGGCTAGTATTTTTTTTTAAAGATCTCGTTTTAAATACTTTGGTGTTTCTGTAGCTTTAAAAAAAAGTGACCTCATCAGCTTCCTACTTGGAGCCAGGACTCACAATAAGAAGAAAAATACAACCTCCCTTATAAGGAAAGGAGAATTAAGAAGTCATGCACTTAAACTCCTCTCCACAGCTCTGAGAATTCAGTGAGTCTGAGCAAACAAAACAAAACACAGCTCCCACTGAATTCAGCAGAATTTGACCAAACACAGCAGAATCTATACTTTATGATATTTCTCCTAGGTTACTGATCTGGCTTTTTGTCCTTTCCACTAAAAATAAAAGCTCAATAGAGTCCTGGCTTCCAGATGATTTAGACTGATCTCCCCAGACAACAAGCAAACCGATGACGTCAAGCCCAGTGTTTAGCGCCAAGAGTGGACCATAATATTTAAGTGGGGAAATAAAACTTAAATAAGCTTTTCGGAATAGTAAGTTTTGTCCCCGTATGGGGCCCTGTGTTTGGCACAGCATTTTAAGAGACTGAGTACAGACTGTGTTTACTTATGGGCGTAAATTAAATGATTTGTAAATGTTTTAGATAATTTTTCCTGAGATTATGTTTTCATAATCTTTTGGTTACCTTTGGAGTATACATATCCAAAATCTGTTGAAAAAAATACAGCCTTTTCTTCTGAACATTGTTTATGTGTTGCTTAGAGATCTGAGTGCCTGCAAAATAGACTGTTTCCCAAGGAGAAATATGAACATGCTACCTTAAATGGCAGAAAACTCTTAATGAAAGTCAGAAACAAACATCATGATTTGATTATTGCATGTTCATCTGTCACTAAAAATAATCCCTGGTACTTTTTATTTTTAAGTCTCTAAGGCTTTTCTTTCAACTAGAGCTTTGATGTTGCAAGGAATGTAGTTTAACAAAAACATTTACATCTTCAGTATTTTGACAACGAGTTGATGAGTGATCACTGCAGCTTGCATTACAATACCATATAGAGTCACAGCAGCTCCTCAAGGGTAAAGGCACCTGGTTTTGCCACTGTGACCGCACTGTAGTATCAGAAAGCAGTCTTCAAGAAGTTATATGCATGCACAGTACTATGTATTTCTTTTTCTTTTTAAAAGATACTGAAACACTAAAGCAATTAATTTGGAAAGGACTAGGTTTTTTATTCTCTTGCGACGTGCTGCTATTTGTTGTTTTAGATGAAGACTGGAGTTCAAAATATTTAATATTTTTCTTTTATTTCCCTCATAAATGCAGGAAATACCAATCTGACCATCTGAAAGCCTTCTTACTCATGAAAAATATGGAGAGTAAAGGTGCAGAAACAAAAATGTTACTTATAGTTACCTGTTTAAAGATATAGCAAGATTGTAAACAGTTACCATTTCAAAATTGCGAAAAATTTTGCTTCGTATTTCTAGCTCAACATTGTTTAAGCTAGCTGTGAAAACACAGACAGTGAAGCTGTGGAAGCTAAAACCACAGCTCAGACACTGGTACAAAGGTGTATAAGGCACTTTAAAAGTTCCAGCCTTAAAACCCCTAAGACTTTCTATCATACTGTTTCTACTACTTAAAGTCCCTTTATGGTCTGACAGAGAGTACCAGAATGTGTGGAGGTTTTTCTGGCTTTTTAAAACATAGATCAGTAGTGATGCACCTCTCCCAATTGTTGCTGTACTCTGCTGCTTAGCTGGCTGAAAGAGTGCTATAGTGTTTCCCTTGTTTTGACAAAAGACCTACTTGGGTGTTTGGAAATGCTTCTGGTCACAAACCCCCCCCCCCCACAAATGGCCAATTAGATCGTGCTAAGCATTTGTTTTAGACCTTTGTGTTTGACCTGTGTGTATGAAACTGAACGTTATCATACCATGAAAATCTTAGGTCATGGTTTTATTTTATTTATTTTTAAGTCTGTTGCACATTAAAAAAGTGTTAATGCTTAACATACAGCAAACCACAATGCTATGTTTATTCCCTCCTTATTAACTGCACCTTCACGCTTTTGGAAAGGTTTCAGCTCTACTTTCATCACTTTTAGTTCATCTGCATCCATGCATGATGCTCACACACACACATTTCTCTTGCCCAGGTTAGTTCATATCCTGAATAATGCCTTGTTTTCTCCCAAGAGCCTCTGCAAACCCATGAAAAATCACACTGCCCTGACTCTCTCTTTGGCCTTGACCATATAAGGATGCTGAGGAATCTCTCACCAAAACATGGCCAAAGCACACAAAAATACACCCAATAAAAAAAAGTTTCACCACACAGATCTTCAATAAGTAGTTAGCAATATTTTTCCATTGCTATTTCTTAACAGGTACTACCTGGTAATACACTAAGGTTATTTTATAAAAAGAAAAACAAAAAACAAAAACGAACAAAAAAAGAATAGATAGATACCTGGGAAGCGAGTAAAGGTCTGTAAATATCCCCCTCTCCCTGTCTTAGGCTGAACCCCCACGGTGCGCCACCACGCAGGGTCACGCAGATGTAGTCCCCGGTGCCCATGCTGTGCGCAGCCACCCTCTGCCAAGCTACGACGGCGCGCTCATCGCGATGTCAACCCTGCAAGCAACGCTGCACAGTAACCAAATCCACCGCACCGCCGAATAATCCCCCATCATCTGAGTTCTGACTGAGTCCGGCCCGCTTTTTGGAAACGTCACCACGCAGAGACCCGCCCGCGGGCGGTGCGTGCAACTGGTGAATTCACGCTCAGTTTCTATGGGCAACATCCACAAATCCACATCATGCTGCAGACCACCCAAGCCTGTCTTTAACATTTAATTTGAGCGTTACTCGTTACGAAGTCAAATATTAAAACAACATTTTAAGCATTTAAAATATATTAAAACATTTTTTGTCATTATTTGTCAGCTACAGTACGCTGACCGCATAAAAAGTCTCCAAAAGGTTTAGAAAACTTTTTGTCAGGAGTTTGTTGTAAAGAATAAATAAATAAATCATATCTCCATGTCTCCATAAAAGAGATCATGCAAATCTGGTTGACCAACCCCTAGGTGGCGCCAAGCACTTTTTTAATCTGCCTTATAAATAAACTCACTTAATTGGATTGTTTTTGTGTTAGTTTTGTTTTATCCCGTATTTTTTAATTCTTATTATTCTACCTGTTATTTTACCTATTTTATTGCTTATTTTACCTATGAAGCACATTGGTCACTTTGTTGTGGAGTGCTACACAAGTACACATTGATTTATTAATTGATACAAACCTGCATTAGCACTAAAGGTGAATGATGCACAAAATTAGCAAAAGTAGCAGAATTTCAACTCTACCTGAAAACGATCAGAGGATTTTTTTTAATGTTAAAATTAGTCTAAATATGTTTAATAGATGAATTTATTTAATAATTGCCATAGTAAAAAAAAAAAAAGAAAAAAAAAAAAAAAAAATATATATATATATATATATATATATATATATAAAATTTGAGCGTTTTTAAAAAAGATTTAATATATAATAAATCAAAAATGTTTACTTAGCATAATAAATCTGAAAACTAGTTTAAGTACCAGGTAGGTAGGCTGTCTATATTCAGGTGATGAAACTCTGACTGCTGACGTGTATGGGTTCCCTCAGTTTCACGCATGCGCACACCAAAAACCCAGTCTGTAAAGTTAGCTTGACTGCTTCACACAAAAATGAAAGTCAGATGGCGAACTCTTCAGAGTAAAAATTACTACTTGATTATGAAAAAGTGTCCGTATCTAAAGACACCAGATGAATTTTATTTGGCTGTAAAATGTTGATTTGAGACAGGTTCAGTGTGATTCGTTGAGAAAACGACGTCAAGTTAACTTTAATTCCCTGGTGCGAGAGCGTGTCTTCAACATTGGTGCTCTTATTTTGAAAAGCTTTCACGCCCCGTAAAGATGGCTGATTTGTCGTCGTCACGGCAGCGGAGCGACCCGGTGCTCTGTGGAGTTTGACGTGGCACTCCGCTTTTCTCAGAGAAGAAGAGGATCTATCTCTCTGCCCCGCTGTTCAGGTAAATAACACAAACCAGGAATGATGACACCATTACACCTCAGATGAATAATATTTCCTCCTCAGGTAACATTTAATGTGAAACGTGGTCTCACAGATGGAAACTTTGTAGCGCTTTCCGCTTACTCGCAAAGATGCCTTAATATGTAGTAACAGTGTGATGTCATGTTTTTATAAACGTATATAAAGGCCAATGTTATTAAAGTACTATTCCTTTTACAAAATGGCAAACATGCCCGGCAAATTGTGTTTTGATTAATGAAGAGTTGTAACGCCTTTTTTTCCTTTCTTTTTTTACCCATCATAACGGACTTTGACGTGGCAATTTTCGGAAGTTGCGCAGTTCCCCAAGCATAGAACCTTAAACCCCACCAAAACTGTCACAATGTACGTGTTAAATAGGTCGAATTGTGTTTAAAATAACATATTTCCGGGGTTTAAAAGCATTAGATGAAGTTGTTAATACGAAGCTGTTGCTTAATGACCCAGCTGTGCCCAGTGGCTGGTTTTTAAAAAGTTAATTATAGCTGCAGGGTCATAAGCTTTCTGTTTGAATAAGCAGATTTAGTTGAAACTTATACAGCTACGATTTTTAAATTGCAAGATCCCGTACACATATTGTGATGTATTTTTGTTGTAATTTGTGCAACGAGCCTGTGCATAATAAAACTCAACAGCACATTTTTTCCACTTTAAAACTATATAGTCACTTCCATTCATTAACTGTAGGTCTACCCGCATATTGTTTTTTTTCCTTGTATTAATTCATTTGAAATAGTTTGTAATTCTGCTGGATTTGCTTAGAGCTCACCATAATCTGATTAGAAGATTAATACAGTTTTTTATTGATTACAGCTGGTTGTGTTCTAATAACTTTTTTTCAGAGTAATCTTAATTACATTTTTCAATCTCAAATTGCAGTAGATATGGCAATTGTTAAAACAATACCATGTAAAATGATGCTGTCTCCACAGTCTTATCATCTGGGACCTCCCACTTGGAATGAACGCTGAGCTTTTTTGCATATTGGTTCGATGCTAGTGGAGTTTAATCCCTCGTAGGACTATCTTCTGTAATCTTGGGAAAACGTGTACAGGTCTGTAAAATAGTTGTTTATATCCACTAGGCACACCCATGCCTAATTACTGCCGTACTTGTGAAATCAATAAAGCCGAACCTTCGTGACAGCACGAAGTAGGCTAAAAGTTATTGAAAGTCAACAATAATTCCCTAATCTAAGAAATACAAAGTCATTAGCTTCTATTAAAAAAAAAGGATTAGAAAGGAATTTAAAGCTTTTGAACATATTTTCAATTTGGATCAAATAAAAAAAAAAACTTGTCCTAAATAAACCAAGCTGGTACATCTACGGTAAGCTAGAAGTTTTCTCCCCTTAAATTTTATTTTCTCATATAATTTTTATTTATTTTAATTGTCTAAATAAAAACTTATTTTTAGGCTAATGAAAGTATGTTTAAATTAAGCAGTGGCAGTCGATTTTGAATAAGCATTAAAGTATACACTTTAATTGTTTGAGTTGACTTTAGTTAAACTTACTGCGTTTTACAGTGTGGTGTTCTTAGAAGAAAATTTAAACTGAAGCAATGCTGCTTTATCTATCAGGAAGCAAAGTCAAAGGTCTGCCACACATTGCTGATAACAGAATGAGGTCAAACCTCAGCTGAGGTTCACGTTGCTTGTTTACGTCCGGTTTACGCAAAATACAAAATTAAATGAGCAACCACAAAGAACTAATTCATGTATTTTATAAACTTTATGTTTTACCAGGTTGGTATGAGCAGACAGTGACAGCCGTCCCATCAGAATGAGCCAACAGGGTTACGTAGCTGCGCCCCCATACTCCCAGGCCCAGCCGGGAATAGGGGGGTACCAAGGTGGATTTGGAGCTCCCCCTGCCCAGCCCCTCTATGGACATTACGGAGGACCACCTCAGGGATTTAATGCTCCACCAGCAGGTACGATCACATTTACAAAAGAATGCCAAAAGAGATGTTTCAGTTTGTGTGAATAGAATCTGCTCAATCCAGCTCATGTTATCAATATTTTATTCAAGTATTTCATTTTTTTTTTCCCACTGCGTGCAAGTTTTCCTGCTCCATTAAATCACTGCTGCAACCAGCTCTCATGTACAGACATTTTCCCAATTTAAATGCTACTACAAAAAGCTTTTGGCCTACCTTTGAAATGTTATCAGTGACACGAAACTAACACTGAAGCTGAATGGTTATGAATACTTTTGAAAAGCAGTTTATGTTTGTGCATCTTCTTTTAGTTTCTTCCTTTTGGCACTGCCACAGTGGATCATCTTCATCTCACTCTAGCTGTGAAAAGACACTGACTGAAAACATCAGCAGACATGTTGATGTCCTGTTTATTTCTCTGCTGACAACTCACCAAGTGATGTTGCTCTGCACTGATTTGCATCTAAAGTGGGTAACAGAGATCTGATCACACAGGACCAGCTTCTAATGCCAACTATGAGTGGTCTTGCTTAGCCCTGTCTACATTTCTCTCAGTCAGCCAGGGTGCATGTTAATCTTAAATCTCAACACAGCCATCGATTCATGCGTGGATTTACACTGGATTAGACGTTTGCAATATTCTAGTCTAAACTACTGCAGCAATATCTCAACCCACTCAAATAGGCATCCTTGTATTTCTCCCTGTTAATTTTAAAATAATTTTGTTTATGTTTTTATAAACCATTAAGTAAGTTAGCAGCTTCTTACTCAACAAATGTCCTGACTTTACAAACTTGTAGGTGGAAAGCATCTGCTTCTCAGCCACAGGAAAAAGTGTCAGAGCTGGACATAAACTTCTCTACTACATAATACTTTCAAGCTTTGTTTAAAGAGTCATTCCATGAAATAATTTCACTTTGCATTGTGTTTTAATAATTTTTCAGACATAATCCTGTCATTTTCCTCTGTCACATCTCTCTATATCCATGAACCTTCTCTGTGACCTTCCTTTTTTCCGCGTCATATTTAACATCTTTTGTCCAATACATCAACATACCTCCAATTCACACACCAAAACCATCTAAGTGTTGCTTCCTCCAAGCTTGACGACATGTATTTATGTAATACATAGCAGTAGAAGACTATCTGTTATTCATTGCAGGTATGATGAAGTCACCTCCTACCTCGCCTGCAGCAATGCCACCGCCTCCTGTATCCAGTCAGTACAATCCAAGTGTGCAGCAGAACGGTGCTCATCCCCAAAGGTAAATTCCTTGGAACAGCAGCTGGATAGAAAGGGAAATTCAGTGAAATCATAACATTTGGCGAAGGTATAAAACATTGACCTTACACCATAAAAGGTCATGAGCGCAAATACTTTCTAAATATTACCTTAAGACTACCAATACCTTAGGTAGGAGGTATTCTGTCATTAGTAGAATCCACTGAATCAGTTTTAATTAAATAATCTTTTCTAACCTTCTACAGGTATGCCTCTCCATCGGTTGCCTCTCCTCCTTATGGTCAGCCTTCACACTCTGTGTACAACAGCATGGCATCGCCTGCCCCTCCAACGCAGGAGCTTGCTAATCAGATGAGTGCTATGAACCTGGGCAGCTATGGTAATGTTTACTGATGCTTCAGAGTTTTCCGTTATCTTTAACACCTGACATTTCTTAATGTTTTGCCTTGTCCTCATAGCCCCAGGCGCCATGCAGAGCCACCCCCCTCCTCCAACAAGCTCTGTTGCCCAGCAACATTTCCAGACACCAGCTCCAGCAATGGGTCAGCCACAGATGCATTCAGCCCCAGCACCACACATGGCCTCTCAGAATCAGATGTCTCCGCCACAGTCACCCCTTACAAATATGCCGCCATCAGGACAACCAATGGGAGGACAGTCGATGACTGGGCCGCCAATGGGAGGTCAGTCAATGACTGGGCCGCCAATGGGAGGTCAGTCAATGACTGGGCCGCCAATGGCAGGCATGAACAGGCCTTTTCCTGGACCTCCACCTTCAGGCCAAGGAGCTTTCCAGCAACATGGTACAGGACCCACTGCTCCGTCAGGTTACCCACAGCAATCAGGTAACTAGCTTGCAATGCCTTTCACAGCAGGGTTACTTGTTGTATTAAATTATATATTTTTCACATACATTATATTAATTTTATATTTATTCAGTATAATGTCAGAACTAACTAAGAATCAAACCCTTTATAGGACAGAACATGCAGTCTTTCTACACTTAGACCTTCTAATCGCTTTGCATCACTGGCTCTGATGTATAAAGTACACCAGTGAAAGAAAAATCAGGTTTTGATTTGTTAAAATGTTAACATGTAGATAAAGATTTTAAAAACATACAACATGTAAAATCTTCCTATTAAAAAAAGGAGCTGAATATTCGTCTGCATAGTTAGACGGAGCAAGAAGTTCCTACTATGGCCTCCTGGAGGTAGCAAATCTTTGTCCGTGGTTCTGCATTCAGGAGCCTGGTAGTAGAGGTGGAAACTTATCCATGATGTGTGTATACCACTATGAATTTTGTCTTCAGAGGACTGGCAACACTGGACTCATTCCAAGTCTTCATAAGCCATAAGGAAAATTAAAATATTAATCAAAGGCACATGTTTTGAGTAGAACCTTAATTTTTTTTTTTCTTTGATTCATTATTCTGATTATGATGCATTTCTTAAACTTGCAGGTCAGTTTGGGGGACTCATGTCTGGACCCCAGCCAGGCATGCCAGGGGCCTTTCCTGGATCTCCAGGTGGACTTGCTGGACCCCCTCAGAAGAAACTGGATCCTGATTCTATACCGAGCACAGTGAGTGTGCATAAACTATACCTGCTGTATTACAATCTTTTCTGCTGTAGTTGTTCATTCTGAGTCAATTGTTTGTTTTGTTGGCAAATCCATAAACAACCTTGCTTTAATTTCATACGTGTGTTTGTTCTACTCTCAAATTCTGAAGGATTATCAAGTAAACCTTTTTTTACTCCAACCTTTCTGCATTTAGACCCAGGTTATTGAGGATGACAAAGCGAGGCTGGGAGGACAGGTCTTTAGCACAAACATCAGAGGACAGGTCCCACCTCTTGTCACCACTGACTTCACAGTTCAGGATCAAGGTGCCAATATTTTCGATCTGAAACAATCCTAAATGACTACTCAGACCACTGGTATTGGTTTGTGTTTTATTTGTACATAATTGATTCAATGCTGAGGCTCTCTGACGTCACAGAAGACAAACGCCTGTGATTGGTTTGTTTGTACCTCCATTTAATCTACTGGCTGGATTATATGAATATGAAACATATCCCACATTATCCAACATACCCAATATAATAGGCTCTTTATTTCTGGTTGGCGTGTCTGAGCTTCTTCGGTTGAGAGTGATCCTCAAAGCAGTAATCTTGAAAAACTTTCATTTAATGCTGGTCAAACAATAGGAATATGTTCAATATGAACATTTGTTCTTAGTTTTAAGTATCATAACTACCAGAAATATATTTCTTCTTTTTCCTTTTTAGAGCAACAGCAGTGTTCAATTTAAGATGCATTTTATTATGTTATGAAATACAATGTTTTTAATACATTTACAATGTCTGGTTAAGTTGCAACATTACTTTGATAGTGATAAATAAATTAGCTACAATTAGAACAAAAGTGTTTCTCATTTTGATGTGTCCGGCGATACTGAAATGTTGTTTTGCTGACCTCAGGGAATGCCAGTCCAAGATTTATACGCTGCACGACGTACTCACTGCCCTGCACCGCTGAGCTGGCCAAACAGTGCCAAGTGCCTCTTGCTTCCATCATTAAACCATTTGCTAAGTTGCCCAAAAATGAGGTAAGCTTCACTTTTACTCGGACCATCACACAGAGAAGGAAGATAAGGTTACGATTCATTTAAACAGCAATGTTTTGATGTTAGTCGAGCGTTTATTCAACACTTGGATGGTTCTTTTCTTGTACTGTTTTGTCTGTCTACAGAAGAAATTGACTTTTTCTTTTGTAATGCAGCATGAGCTCTAAATTATGCCGAGTTCACTAAAGCTGTTTATATCTATCTGCTTGTAGTGGCATTTACACTTGGTTTTATTCAATTAGTGAACACACTTATTACCATATGCCTGAATTTCACTTTTTTTTTCCCCCCAAAGAAATTGTCATTGTTTGAAGGACTTAATTTGTCCTTTGAATAACCTCCTTTAGATAATTGTTGGAAGAAGAATACTCACTTAGATATTTTCCACCTCCGCTCACTCTGTCCCAGATGCCACACGGCCTTTTTAGGAAATGTTAGCTCTCCTCATCTGGCTTTTAGACCTAGCGTTAGATCTGCTGGGGCAAATAAAAAACAAATGTGATTTAGACAAAAAGTCTCAAAGATGATATTTTCTCCTCACTTATTGAGTGCATTGCATTTGGACATAGCTCAAAAATCATCTTATCGTGCATAAGAGTTACTTTGTGTAACTGGTTTTAATTTGTGAACCTAGAAAACACCTGTAGAATACTAAATTCTCTCAAATATTGTTGTTCTAGTAGTAAACTATTATCTTAACATAATTTAAAGCGGCGTTTAGTTTCTCATGCATAAAAGAATCATTGGAAAACTCTTCAGTTGATAGGAAGTTGGCAGAGTGCCTCTCAAAAGAATCCTTGCCCTTTGAACTTTTTTTTTTACACTGCAACTGAAAACTTTAGCATATGGCAACCTTGTAGCACATCTTTTAACAGGTTTCTTCTGTTGTTCAGACTCCTCTGTATGTTGTGAACCATGGCGAGACGGGCCCAATACGCTGCAATCGATGCAAGGCCTACATGTGCCCCTACATGCAGTTCATCGACGGCGGTCGTCGCTATCAGTGCAGTTTCTGCAACTGTGTCAATGAAGGTATGGCACGAAGAAAATGAGACTGTGTTAAATTCTGTTAATGTAATAAGGAGTGAAATAATATATGAGAGAAGGTTACATTATGTGTCATTCTTTGCTTTCTTGTCAAGTGCCGGTCTTCTACTTTCAACACCTGGACCACATGGGCCGTAGGGTGGACTTCTACGAGAGGCCTGAGCTTTCCCTGGGATCCTATGAGTTTGTTGCCACGCTTGATTATTGCAAGGTAAACGACAAGAACAGATCTGGCTGCAGTTATCCTGTTTACACAATGCTGACTTAAAATGATCTGATTAATACAGAGAAATAACTACATTTATCAGCTCTGTTCCTGTTTATGGCACTGATTATAAACACCACAGTTGGATCAGACCATAAGAGCGTCAATACTGTACGCAAGATTTTCCAGAGACTGTTACTCATTGTACGAATTAGTCTGGCAAGGACATAGGGTTGGACAAAAGTCTTGAGCACACTGAAAACAGGGGACAATGGGGAGACGGTGATGTAAATTATCTGTGTCCCAAATGAGGACAGCTGCTAATGTAAACAGCAGGAGAGGTTTCAACTTAGTCACTCCACTGATTTATTTTTATACTGCTTACAACAAATGAAACAAAGCAATCAGAGTGAAACCTTTCAAACACAAGTACAACTCTTGTTTTTTTACAGAACTAAAACAAAATGTGGACATAGATTTTTTTTTTTTTTGCATATAAAAGTTTGACAATTCTGACATCCATATATATTCAGCCCCCTTCCTTTGAGATTGCTAAATAAAATCCACTTTTTTTTTTACCAATCATTTGCCTTCAGAAGTCAATTGATTGGTAAAATATGGAGGACCAAAACGGACAAAATTAAATAAATGCATCTTTAATAACTAAATGTACAATTAAATAAAGTTTAATCAAGTGCCTAAATTATTGCATATGTCATAAAATCATTAAAATGCAATCTTATAATAGGTGATGCAGATCATTAATTAACTGTATTTATTTCATGATTCCTGTTCCAGCAGTGACAACATCAAATAATTTTATCTGTCAAAATCGCAAGTTGAGGAGCGGGGCTTACACCGATCTGTTTAACTCCATTAGTTAAACGGCATAATGGAGAATTGTCATGGAAGCTGTTTTGTGACCACCTCCCTTTAAGTGTCAACTTAATAAATTGTTACTGTGTGCTTACAGCAAGAGGAAATAACTTTTATGTCACTAGTTGTCCATCTTGAGAGAATAAACTACTGCGTTTTTTTTCCCCTCGCAGAACAATAAGCCTCCCAATCCTCCTGCCTATATCTTCATGATTGATGTGTCCTACACCAACATCAAAAGCGGACTGGTCAAACTGGTATGCGATGAGCTCAAGACTCTGCTGGAGAAGCTGCCCAGGTACAAGCAATAATACTAAAAACCAGTTTGTTTATTCCCATTCGAGTAAATCGGTGCTACAATTCGCATCCAACATCTGACTAATTGGGGGAGAAAAAAACAAAACAAAACGCTTTTCTGATTTAAAAAAAAAAAAAAAATCAGCAAAAACAGTTTGTTCTTTGAGTCCAGTGAAGGTTTCATAGTTTTGCTATCAGTGAAATGATAAAAACAGAACTCCTTGAGCTTCATCCACCTTTTGCTGACATTTTGATTTATCTTTGAGAACAGCTTGCTCTTCTCCAGGTTACTCCTTACATGCTCCTTTAGTGCCAGCAACAATATTTCTGTTCTTTTTGCTGTCATGACTTTATAGCTTAGATGATGCCAAAAACATACCGTGGATAAAAATCTGTCAGTTCAGTTCGATTTGCTTATGTTGGCCACCTGTCCTGCCAAATGTGTGCCGAATTAATATGGCATTCATTAAAAAGTTGCATTAAAAAGCAAACCAAATTATGTAGAGTGAGGACACAGCTGAACGTCAAAGCCGTTAATGAGTCGTACTTTTCCTTTAGAGGGAATGCGAATCTGGATAAGTTAAATAGAACTATATGGAAATAGCATTTGGCACTAGCAGTGTTGGCAAAGTGTGATTGTCTTCTGTGTTGTGGTAAATATGAGTGGGTTTTTGTGGAATACCTGCAGACTCAGAATACCTGTAGACTGAGCTAACGCTAATGGTGAGATGAAGAGGTTCTTTATTCATGTGTCCATGAATCACAAATATAGCTCTCAAAAGAAGCCAAACATCACCAAGCAAACCCCTCTTGGATCATGTTCCAGTCCTGCAGGGATGTTTATACTTGACTTGGAAGGACTTCTTGTTAAATGAAACAATGCAGTGAAGCCCAAAGATAAGCCAGGTTCTTGTCTAAACTGTTCTTCTTCTTCTTTGTCTGTTTTGCCTCATGCAGCTCAAACCTTTTGATTCAGAGGTTTTCAAAGTCAGATTTAGTAAGACCCCTCTTTCATAATTCACAGTCCAGTTCCAGATGATTTCATAGTCTTGTAGGCATTATATTTTAACTTTGACCGTTTTGTTGGATGGTTAAAACGGCATCACAAAAGTGTAATGAAGTTTAAAAGTAAGAATTCAAGGTACAACTCTGAATTTATGGTAGATTTTCTTAATTTACAGGGTCAAAAATACAAATACATGTTTGAATAAAGCTCAAATGTTTTGCTAAATATCTTTCAGAGAAACCACCATCAACAAGCTTCTATCTAGTATATTTATAGAAGGATGTTTGTTATTCTATTGACAGTATTGGCAGAGCTCATGTAGCTCTACTATATTTAATCTCTCTCTTTAGGAGCATCAGAAATGTGCACAAATAAAATTATTAAAGGAAGTTCTGAAAAAAAAAAAAAGAAAATCAAGAAGCAATAGTTGGAACTTGCCTTCAGTGTTGCCAAGCAACTAATTGTTTGTCTCCTTTCACCGCTGAGCTTTTTTCAAGATGGCGTTGAGCTGGTTCTTCCGGAGCTCAGTCGAGTATGAAGGTTTTGGGCCAGAGGGTTCCCCTCTCAGTGGTGTTGTAACATTCATTTCACTGTTTAGAAGACACAGATGTTCCAGTTTATAAGAGTTACCCATTGTTGGTGCGTCTGTTTATATTTGTATTTTTACCCTGTGTGGATCAGAGACTTGCAACCGGTTCTTGTGACACTGCACCCTAGCAAAAGAACAAATCATTAAACCTTGCATATTAATATTCGGATCAGAACTGTGGGTTTGCTATATCCAAGATATCCAGGTTAACAAATTTGTGTCTTAATGAGAGAAAATAACTTACTTTCCCCCAGAACTAATCCAGTTATTTGTTTCCTTAACTAATAGAATATTTCCTCTCCTCCGATCTCTGCGCCTGGCTTGATACTAGTTGAGGCCACCCTGAAGGGAACCTGATGCCCTCCTTAAAGTCCTCTGTATACTGTATATATATATATATATATATATATTTATTTTTTTTTTCGGCCGATTCCAGGGAGGACGGAGCAGAGGCCTCTGCAATAAAAGTGGGCTTTGTTACTTATAACAAGGTGCTTCACTTCTACAACGTGAAGAGCGCTCTGGCCCAGCCGCAGATGATGGTGGTGTCGGACACAGCCGAAATGTTCGTCCCTCTGCTCGACGGCTTTCTCGTGAATTACCAGGACTCCAGGGCCGTCATCTACAAGTAAGACACACATCTCAAAAAATGAGTGCCTGCCGACTGCAAGTTGGAAGCGAGCAAATGTCTCCGCTGACGGCCCCCATTCAGTCAACAGGGCTGGCAGCTGTTGGCTTTGACCAGCTCTTAATCTCTCCTCTCTTCAGCCTCTTGGATCAAATCCCCGACATGTTTGCAGACACCAACGAGAGCGAGACGGTGTTCGCTCCCGTCATCCAGGCTGGAGTGGAGGCGTTTAAGGTTAGCAACAGCGTGACATGTGTCAGCGTGTAGGGGGACACGGCGGCACTTCCTGTCATCATCCACGTCGTCATGCATTGCTTTGAGTTTATATGTGCACTGAAACCTGTTTCCGTTTGTGTGTCGGGTTCTCACAGGCCGAAGGATTCTGTTTTCTATATTTCTGCTTCTGTATGTAGAAATATGTGCTCTTGTCTCTTTAAAGGTCCCCTCCATGACTTATGGAAAACTTTGGTACTTAGAGCTTTCTCCCAGTCAATCTTCCTGTATATCTGAATAGCACTGGATGCAGTTCATTCAAACTCCATTAGCAGTCCATGGTTGCACAAAGTAAAAATCAGACAAACCAGCATACAAATAAAAAAATATCAATTCAAAATATGAAACCACAGGACAATAACAACTAAAATCACACACAAACACTGAAAGCAGTGTTTGAAGTGATCATTGTTTCAGATTTATGGGACTACAGACTGGAGTCCACTTAGGCAAGCAGCAGTTTATTTTCTCAATCTATTGTTTGTGTTCAGTTAAAGCTAACAGACGGCTTGTTTCTCTGATGCAAGATCAGGGTTTATGGTTAACTGGAAGAAGCAGATAGAACACAATATTTCAGAACTATACTGTTTACATACCAGTTTGCTCCACTTCTGGACTCTTTTTGCACAGATTTTTGTTGCTACACAAGCCAGACTGTGCCAACCCAGTCAGATTTGCGTGTGATCTGTTGTCGTCCTTCCAGGCAGCAGAGTGCAGCGGGAAGCTCTTCATCTTCCACTCGTCCATGCCCACCGCTGAGGCTCCAGGGAAACTGAAGAACAGAGACGACAAAAAGCTGGTCAACACCGACAAGGAGAAAGTGAGCTCCTTTTTTAGATGAACTTTCTTTAAATGTCAGTTTATAATCTGCTCATTAAGAGTGAATGATGTCTTACCCAACACTGATGGCCTTGTTTGTACAATAGACCCTTTTCCAGCCTCAGAAAGGAGTGTATGAGCAGCTGTCTAAAGACTGCGTGGCACAAGGATGCTGCGTTGATCTCTTCCTGTTCCCCAGCCAGTACCTCGACTTGGCCTCCATGGCCGACGTGCCTTCACACACCGGAGGCTCCGTCTACAAGTACAATAACTTCCAGGTAAAGAGCTCAGACTAAATACTTCCAGTCTTGTTGCGCAACAAGCTCTCAAGACACTGCAGAAGCACAATTTGCAACTCTTATGGTTCTCTTCTGAGTCATTTTTATGATTACGTGGAGCTGTGTCAGTGTTACCTTATGCTCAAACAGGAGGAGGGATTGCTGCAAAGTAAAGAGCTGAATGGAAACAGCTGTGCTCCCCGAGATGGAAAACTAGCATTTGACTGCTTTGTGTTCTCACTAGAATCAAAGTGAAATGCTTTTGATTAAAGTGGAACCCATTTAGTTTGATTGATATGGTCTTAAATTTCTTTTACAAATGTAATCAGTTTGTTCTCTGAAGTGCCTTGAGACGACGCGTGCACTAAACTAATGAAATAAATAACTTTGCAATTTAAACAGATCTAGAAAATGTCTAAACCATGCTACAAAAATATCTACATAATTCAGAGGAACAAATAACTCAAGTAACCCACTTATGAAGACGATCTTTTTGTTAGTTA
Organism: Poecilia latipinna; assembly: GCF_001443285.1. Lineage (NCBI taxonomy): Eukaryota > Metazoa > Chordata > Actinopteri > Cyprinodontiformes > Poeciliidae > Poecilia > Poecilia latipinna. The sequence goes on along the minus strand of NW_015113845.1, from coordinate 55,393 downwards.
AACTGAATTCTCTAATGCCACATATAAAATATTTGATACTTGTTTTCCCAAGTCAAGATCTTTTATTTGTCTTCTGCCCTCTGGTGGAGTATCTAAATATTACAAATAGCAGGAGAATTTTATTCAAGACGGCTTTTCACTCACTGTGTAGGAAACGAGTCCAGTTTTTAGATTGACAAAAAGTAAAATGTTAAAAAGATTATTTAAAAAAAAATGTTAGTAGTTACACAACAAATAAACAATAAGAATTGTTTTCATAAACAACTGAAAAGACGTGCATTAATTCTGATGCTCAAGTTATGCACTTTTTTTATTTAGTAGCTAGATTTAATTAGTAAAAACCGTAATAAATTTACACCTTGATTTATACTTGTCAAAGCATCTAACAAAGTCCTAAAAGATGTTTAAAGTATAGCGTTTTCTATTTCTTGCACCCAATCTTTCAAAGATAATATAAATATATTCTTCATGCAAAGTTTAATTAAGTCACAAAATGAAATCTAAATTCCTCTGAGATGTTAGGATGTATTTACTTTTGCTAATTTCTCAGCCTGTTTGACCAAACGAGACCAAATAGTGACATTAGTGCCATCTGCTGGCAGGTGGCGACCGATGGGGAGCACTTCCTCAGAGACCTGAGGAAGGATTTGCAGAAGAGCCTGGGATTCGATGCCGTGATGAGAGTCCGCACCAGTACAGGTAAAGAAAAGCAAACCTTTACTTCCTATTGTTAAAATTGGCCAACAGATGTTTTGCACAGTGCCGTGTGTGTGTGTGTGTGTGTGACCCTCCAGGCTTCAGGGCCACAGACTTCTTCGGGGCCATTTACATGAACAACACCACGGACGTGGAGATGGCGGCTGTGGACTGCGACAAGGCTGTGACCGTGGAGTTCAAGCACGACGACGCTCTCAGCGAGGAGTCGGGGGCTTTTATGCAGGTCCGCCTCTCAGAAACAAGATCCGCTTAATAACATGGCGACGGATCCTGCGAGAACATTTCATTGTTCTTTAATTCCCAGTGCGCTTTGCTGTACACCACCATCAGCGGTCAGCGACGCCTCCGCATCCACAACCTGAGTCTGAACTGCACCTCGCAGCTGTCCGAGATGTACAAGTGCTGCGAGACGGACTCCCTCATCAACTTTTTCGCCAAATCAGGTCAGCTCCTGTTTTATCGCTTAAAGTAGAAAAAAAAAGTGTCCTCTGGTTGAAAGGATTAAATATTCTAGTTGAACCCAACAAAGGAGAAGCTGGTGCAGGCACTCGCTGGCTCACCAGTCAGGAATGTAAAAACAGCTATTTGTGTCTGAATCACAGAAACCAGTAGAGGGCATCGGATGCATCGGATGTCATTTAGGCAGACGAGGCTCAAACAAAACATCTCGTTGTGTGTGACACACAGGTTTCCAAAACAGTTTCGCAAACTTTTATCAGTTTTATTTCTTATAGTTTCTGCTATATCAGCCTTTTTTTTTTTTTTTTGAAAGGTGATTGGAGCAAATTTACTGTAAATGTTTCTAACTAGATGACAAGAATGTTCTTCTTTTCATTGAAATTGGAGGAAATGTGAAGAAACACTGAGCTTTTGTCTTAAATGCCATATTTAAAGAATTGCGTAAGTGTTTAAAAGTTGAGCCTTACTGCCTCCAGCTTACCGTGCCATACTGAACCAGCCACTGAAGAACGTGAGGGACATCCTGGTCAACCAGACGGCCCACATGTTGGCCTGCTACAGGAAGAACTGCGCCAGCCCATCGGCTGCAAGCCAGGTCGGAGAAATAAAGAAATTAACATTGAGCGATTCTCGTTTTGGCATCAAAAGCTCCTGTTTAACTGTATTTTTCTGCATGCAGCTGATCCTGCCCGATTCCATGAAAGTGTTCCCAGTCTACATGAACAGCCTGATGAAAACGGCTCCACTAGTGGGCAGCACTGAGCTCTCCACAGATGACAGGGCCCACCAGCGGCTGTCTGTCACGGCTATGGGGGTGGAGGACAGCCAGCTGCAGCTCTACCCACGCCTCATCCCACTGGTAGGTGCAAGCAGACAAACTGTGCATGGTCAGCGGTTTCTTTGATCAAAACGTCAGCGAAACCATGCTTCCCGTCTCCCAGCACGACGTGGACGCTAGCGGCGAGGCGGTGCCTGCTCCAGTCCGCTGCTCTGAGGAACGCCTCTCAGACTCCGGCCTGTTTCTGCTGGAGAACGGGCACGCCATCTTCCTGTGGCTGGGCCAAGCGAGCCCGCCGGATCTGATCCAGAGCCTCTTCAACGCGCCCTCGCTCGCCCATTTGCAGCAAGAACACATGGTGAGAAATCATCTCATTACGCACGGGATGAAACGGTTTGTCGCTTTAGTCTCCAGATGAATTTAATGGGAACTAGAACAACTGCGTGTGTTAATGTGGCCTAGAATCACAAAGGCGACTTCTTCTGCTCTTGTAACCATTAGTAGAATCAATATTACAAACCTGTGCTTTAAACTTTAACCTTCTTTGTGTGCTTAGTTCACACTGCCAGAGCTGGACAACCCGCTGTCAAAGAAGGTCCGAGGCATCATCAGTGAGCTGCTGGAGAAAAGGCCAAACTCTATGAAGGTAACGACTAAAACAATAACGAGCTGCTTCCAAAGGAGGAAAAGAAGAGTAAAAGATACACTTTTAAATGATAAAGCAACAATTATTAGGACTGGACATGATAAAACCCACAAGAAGAGATCATATATGTAAAGTGGAAGGAAAATAATTTGTGGTTTCCATGTTTTCTCACAGTACGTGCTAATAACATGTATTCACCCCGAGATACTTTAGTAGAAACACTTTTAGCTTGAAATGAACCTCAGAGGTTTAAGAGAATTAAATATCTGCCCATTCTTTGCAACATAACTGTTCAAAGCATGTATTATTTTATAACCAAACCCTTCTTCAAATGTCTGCATAACTTTGTATTTACCTACAGGTGGACTAATTACTATTTAGACAAGTTGCACTGACCTATTTTTTGGTGATAAATACAAATGCACACAGCTTTTCAGATATTTTTAGAAGTTAAATCATATTTTTTTCCTTCTACTTTACAATACCATTGTGTTATAGATTGAATTTTTGTGATTTTAATGTGACAAAAGGTGAAAGTTCAGAATTTGATTTATAAGGCTGGTGTATGGTGTCAGTATTTATGAGAAACATGTAGATGTAAAGTAAAATAAATAAATAAATGCACAGTTTATAGAATATTAGTAAAAAAAAAATCATTAAGAATTAATCACGCACTACTCTACCACATAAAATCCCAATAAAATAAGAGGAAGTGAGAAAGTCGGAACAGTTTCTCCTCGTGTTACCTGGAGTCCTCACATCATCATGACGTTTCCAGCTCCTTTACAAAGAGCAAACCTGTAACATTTCTCTCATCCTGCTCAGCTGCAGATCGTGAGGCAGAGAGACAAACCGGAGATGTTGTTCCGTCAGCTCCTGGTGGAGGACAAAGGCCTGCATGGCGGCGCCTCCTACATGGACTTCCTGTGCCACGTTCACCGGGAAATCAGGCAGCTGCTCACCTAAGCCGACACACCTGGCCTCCTCAGAACATTTCAGATGATCCGTAACACATTTCTAAGAGATACGAATGATAACGCGACTGCAGATAGCCTTCAAGAAGCCCAGAGCCCAAAGCTGCCTCTGGGACGGTTTGATCTGCAAAATAACATCTTGTCGTTAAGAGCTTGTAGTAAATGAGGATCTAAAACCCACTTTGACCTCAGCAATACCCCATCCAGTCTAATATCATTACTTTGTAAATTATTTTCTGGAAAAGACAAAAGGGTTATTTGTGTAGACATTCTGTGTTAATCTTCCAAGAAGAAGTATTTAAGTTGTTATTTTTCAAACAATAAATACTCAATATTTAAAATGGCTTTTAGATGTTTATCATGTTTACTTTACCATCAGACTGGAAAAGTGCTTTACAATAACCAGATGAAAAATTCGAAAACGTGAGGAGGACGACAGCGAAACAAGCGTCTGGCTGCAGGAGCTGAAATTCTGTCCTGCTTTTACGCCAGGAGTGACTCAAAGCGTTCGATTCTCGCATGCCTCCTCCGAAAGTCGCATTCTTTGTCCATTTATGGCTGAGCTTCCATCCGCACGACCTGCAGAGACGCAGAAAGAGCTTTGTTTTGCTGTTCTGAGCTCACGGCGAAGCGAACGCAGCTGTCGCTCGGCAGCAAATGAGGGCAGGAGGAGAAAAGACATTTCTTCTCTCCTCTTGCCTCAAGTCCTTGAGATGCTGCTGCTCCTGCTGCTGAAAGGGAAAACATCTAGTGAGACAAAAGACTGGGTGGCTGGAAGACATCAAAAAGATTTTTAATTTGTTCTTGTCATGAGTTGCGCATTTTTATTGAAGGTTAATTTAAAACCAAATTAAAAAAAAAAAAACTTATTCAATAAATGCAAAATCAACTTTAGCCAAAGCGTCAGCCTACCTTCAGTGTACAGATCCATTAAATGTACCTACAAAGAGTTTTCAGTACTGTATCTTCATGCTATTCCAGATATTATCCTGTCCTGTGTTGATGCAGCCAGCATATTCGTTTTTTTTTGTTTTGTTTTTTTGTATTTACACAATATTACCAAATGCCTTAAGTTGATTTATTTGTTAATATTTCTGCCAGAGAGGTAAAAGACCAGCAGTTGTGTCACTTTAGTTTGTATGCAAACTTATCTCAGGTGATTTCTGTCCATTACCATTTCAAGTTGAAAGCAGTGATTTGGTTTGAGCTGGAATGATGGAGCGACTCGACGGTCTTTGATGCTTGTTCCGCTTCCTAACTGTAAACAACTTTTTGTTTTTGGTAATTAAAACTTTCGACTGAAACAGTTTCGCTCATTTGTTTCTTTGCAGTCACTGCAGTAAAGAAATTAGGACATCATCAAAAAAATTAATTCAAGTAGCGATACTCATTTAGATTCATTGCACACACTGATGTTTCACTTCTGCTCATTTTGATGATTCACAACTAATAATAATAATAAACTGCCTTTAAGATTTAGAATATTGAATAAGATCAGTTCTTTTAATACAAAAATGTTCTGTCTAGAAAAATGATGGGGAAAACTGCTGACTTGACAGTCACTGACGCGCTACACAAGGAGGGTAAGTCACAAAAGGTCAAGTGTCTGGCTGTCCAGCAGGTGGACACGTACATATGATGAACCACAACCATTCAGCTAAAGTCCTCGAATGTCTGAGGTCTCCTCTTGAAATGCTTATAACTGCCCATTTCACCAATATTTTAAGTTAATTAGAGAAAAACACATCTCATTAGTTTATAAATATATATATATATAACCATGAAAATAAACTGCAGGCATGGGAAAACATTTGAATGACCCTATCACAGTGAGTCTTAATTTCCGTGTGTGATAACCTGTTGCTACCACCAGGGGGCATGAACTGATCTTAATTGAGTTTGAAGCAACTGCTTTTTAACCTGAACATCAAAAATGTGTTAGTATAATTTTAATTAAATGAATAACTTTACTGTGTATACAGTGATGAACCGTTCACATTTTATCTGCTTCATGGACGATTCTTATTTTCACAGAGTGAAAAGAAAAACGAGTGGTCAGAAAATAATCAATGACAAGCTACGATATTTAAAGTGGTGAATCCAATAAAATCAATATTGACCAACTCAATGCAACTGAACCTTGTTGTGACAAAGCCTCCAACAATCAGTGGCTCACATCAGTAAATAAATGAAAATAATACAAGTTTTACTATTTAAACTCAATAAATAAAAATCAAAAAGCCCAAAGCCATAAAAAATAAAGAAAAAAACCCTTTTACACCAAAGAAATGTATATGAAGATAATTAGTTTTTAATTTTAATACTTCAAGTCTAAAAAATAAAGCTACATTTAATAACTGTTTTAAAACTAAAACAAAAGAAATTAAAAAGATTACATCTTAAAAGCCAGAATTTAAATATACTCAATTTCTTAAGTCTACCTGCGTTTATAGATAGTTTGGCGAGTCTTTTTGATTTCAAATATCCAGGTTATTGTGTGAGAGAGAAACAACAGACATATTGTCAAATGAAAACCAATCAGTACATATATATAATGCCCAGACAAGTAGTTTCCATCCATCAGATTGTTACCCAGCATGCTTGGCTTTTTCCTCCATATAGTGCCACTCAAATCCTTCACTCGGGAACCAATCATGTTGATTCAGTGTCGGCAGCTAGACGTTGCCCTGCAGGGAATGAAGGAGGGAAAAAACACCCCAACAAGAAACTTTGCAGACAACAAAGAAATAATGCATCAAATCTGAGATCACCCACCAAACCCCAGTGGTTTTTACTGCTAAAGCAGCAGATTACAAGGACAAGTCTGAAGACCTGCAATTCCTCAGAGAGCAAGTTTTCATTTAATACTGTACAGCTGACAATTGTTTTATACAATGACCATGACGCTGCCGAGAACTCCTCTACATGAAAAAAAGAGTAAAAATCAAATAAAAACATGTCGATGCTTTACTTTACAAGAAATGTACATACATCATGTCAAAAAATACATCAAAAGCAGCTTGTCCTCCCATTTCATTTTTATAAAGTTGCCGTCATTTCGCGTGATACTTGCGGTAAAATCTTGCTGCAGATGCAAATAAATTTGCTGGAACCTCCAGTAAAGATATCCAAAACACCTTTAAATATGTAGATTTCTTGTCATTTGCAATGTGGAAATTCAGCAGAAATGTCCTCAAATTAAAGTTTGCATTCCTTGTAATTTTTTTCAAATTGGAAAAAAAAAGAATCTCTTAAAAATATGATCTTAGCAACTTTTTAAAGTTAAACTGAGTTTTTTAAAATTTGTAATAGAAGAGTATTACACCTCCTTAGGTATAAATATGGCGTGAGATATTAGCTGCTCTTCAACATGTGAAAGACTTCATAAGACCTGATGTAGCCTGATATAGTGACAAGAAATAACTATTCACCCAAACCTGCTCATATGCACAGTTGGAGCAATAACAAGTCACCAGATCTCTATAACCGTGGATGCTATACAGATAGCATGTTTGTCTTACCATCAGAAATGTAGACATGGTGTTTGTTAAACTCTACAGGGGTTTTAACTGGAAATGTTCACCTTGATTGGATGAGTCTAACCTTTTTCTTTTTTTTTTTTTGTTAGCAAAAACCACCCCAGGTGGTTCTGGTGTGCAGCTCAAGATGAATATCTGGGAATGTTGTTGGAGTCTAAAGCATCTTGAACTATTTGAACTGCAAGAATGTGAGATTTAAAATTAGTGGTGTACTGGCAGGAAGAATCAGTGGCAGTTTTTGATATGGTCATTATGGGCCTTTGCCCAGGAGAGCATTAGAAAGAGGGCGGACGAGTACATTAAAAAAAATCTATCATTTTTATCCATCAGTTGTGCATTGAATACGTTTTCTGATGTTTTTATGTAGGTGGAGTCATTCAGTGGTTCAGCAGGCAACCCTACTTGTCACTTTACATGGGTAAAGTGACAAGTTGTCACTTTACATGGGTAACTACGCCTGACTGGGAAATCTGAAGAAATTATCTCTTTGCAAACAGCAACCATCTAGTCTAGTCAAAAGTGTATGCTAAACACTTCAGTTACAGATAACAAACTCATTCAAAAACATCAAAGATGCTTAAATGATTTAAAAGCGTGACTCGCTCATCACAATAGGATTTCTTGTTTAATCATCTCTTAAAAGGTATAAAAGTTAAACAGCTGAAAAGTCTTAAAACAGCTGGGCGTTTTGTACTTTTGTACAAAAAGTAGTTAGCCAAAAAAAACAATCATCAGGAGGAATATAATCTTTAGAGTGTGAATGTTTTACGGCATTCTTGTTAAAGGCTGTATTTTTTGCAACATTTTCTGCTGCGAGACTGTAAGAGAATAATTTATTTTAAGGCTTTATATACATCTTTACCAGGAGTACCAACAAATTTGTCCACGTCTGTACCCATGTGCTTAAGTTATGGTCCGATTTTGACATCAATACAATCCTTGTGTTGTCTAGTTGGCAAGTAAACACGATCAGAATTGAGATATTTTCAAATAGACTTCTCATCTAATGTCATATCTTTGAATGTACAACTTAAAAATGGTAAAACTTGTTTTTTTCCCCCCTTCTCTAAATAAAGAGTAAAATCACAGACCACACTCGACTAAGTCAGGTAAGAAACACTCTGGAACTTGGAGCGGGTCGTTCAATATTCCTAAAGCTGCGAGTCACAGTGATTTCACTTGGCAGTAAATAAAACAAGGCAGGAAATTTGAATTTTTACGTGCAATTTTATTTTACCGCATTTTTAAATATTAAATTGAACCCTAGTTTGATATCTTAAAACAAAATATGAATTCCAGAGTGTTCCCAACATGCTTGCCTATTCCTACTTGTGGCCCAACAGTAACAATGAACAAGATTTTATCTATGGTCAAAAGTCTGCATAGCACACTGTACACAGTATGAGTCCAAGTCAGTAACTGGGCCATGCTAAAGATGATGTTCCTCTCCAAAGCTCCGGCTGGCGGCCAAAAGTTAGAGAACATTCTCAAAGAGATGCATCGATCGCATGATGTTTTCATCCTGGGGATTAGAAAAAAAAAAAGAAAAGGGGACACAATATGATGAACAACGGCGAGTTTAAGCCAACAGTAGTGAAAAATCAGGGAGTGGGGGGGAATCCAGCTTACGTTTTGGCAACAGTCAATGAACTCGTCTATGGTTACCACGCCGTCTTTATTTTTATCCATCTTCTGTTGGAAAGGGAGAATAGAAAAGATGAACAAACACAAAGGGGGATTTTTCAGAAACTATAAATACAGGAAAACAAACAAAGACACTTGCCTGGAAGAATACTTCTACATGCTGACGAGGCGTCTCCTCTTTCAGGACGGGATATGTGCATTTACCCATCATGTCGTAGATAGCCTTCATGATGTCCAGCATTTCCTGTCATGTGGACACACAAACAAAGCTCTAAAACGTTAAAGAAAAAAAAACAAAAACCTGGAAATAAAATTTAAACTAACACAAATTACTAAAAAAAGAGCCTTTTGTGGTTTTCCAAAGCAAATAAAGTTTGAGCATAGAGGTTGTCAAGGTTGCCTTACTGTGGTTTTACTTTCATATGCAGCTTCTGTCAAGCTATGTTTACAGCAGTGACTTATTTTTCCTCAGTGTCTGAGCCAAATGAGTGATAAATAATACATCAGTGTAATGACTTTACTTCCAGCCACCACATTAGCTTGAAGTGACTTTTTAGGGCTAAATGATATGAGAGGACTTTTTTTACTTAACTTCCTGCTTCTTCCTGAGCAAATCACCACAGAAATAGTCACATTATGAACTCAGATTCAAGTTCAAGAGGTGACTATTTCTTGTATGTTTATTGTCCTTGCTATTGATGGCAGAGTTTGGCGTTCGACGTTCAACCTCGTTGCATGTCTGCAACTTTTGTCTGTGTTCATGGGATTTAAATCCCGAACAACAGCTGCAAAGGAAAGGTTACAAAAAGCAGTGATGCGTCTTTTAAATCGCCCTCCGTTCAACTGAAATAAACTCTCCACATTAAAAGTATCGACAGTGACGCTGCTGAAGTACGCCCGGTGTGAAGGAGACTGTGGATTATTCAGACACTGTTCAAGGATGGGAGACATTATATAAAATTGAAGCCAATCAACAAACACTGAATCAACAGTCACAAAGTTTTATTCATGCTCATTTAATCCCTGTGTGAATTATAGCTGCTGGCAGTAGCTTTTCATCCAGAAGCCAGATAAAGCAATCATCTGCCAGACACTTTGGTTTTTGTCCAAAAACTTCAAAACTAATGGCAATCCTCGGAGTGCTGGCTGTTAAAAGTTAATTATTTCTTTACGAGTTTTGTTTGTCTCTTGCAAAGCACTTTGAAATACATTTCTTGTGCAAGGATGCAGACATAAATTTGAGAGTACTGACTTGTTAAATAATCAGCCTCTGCTACGGACTAAGCTGAAGAGGCGTGAACACAAATACAACCCCGGCAATCAAAGAGACAGGATATTTCTCAGCGAGAACTACGGGTCAGTTTCTGGTTTCACAACACTTGTTTTCAGAACAACAGTAACGTAGCATGCCAATTTAATGACATAACAAATCTTACTGTGGAGTTTTACAGGTTACTAAAGTGTTAACAATCCAAAAAACTTGATCTTGATTGGTTGACGTCAAGTCAAGTCCATTAGCAGAGCATTCTAAAAACAACCAAAGCTAGCAACAGTGGTTAAGAAATTAACAATATGTAGAACAGAACAAAGAACAGAATCTCTATGTAGATGAAAAAAGTACAAAAAAAAAAAAAAGACCTAAATGCATTTTCCTAAATGCTATTATACTGGCCAAAAAATAATGGAAAAAAAAAAAAAAAAAAAACTGAGATGAATTAGAAACACAAGGAATTAATATTAAAAAGTCAAAAGGTTGGAGCCACTGATTAAATCCCCGAGATTGTTTGAAACCTGCGTTCCTGCGGTCTTCCTTTATTAAAAGAGATAATTATATCATAATGTACCTCTTTAGTGATATATCCATCTTTATTGATGTCATAAAGGTTGAAAGCCCAAATGAGCTTTTCCTGCACTGTGCCTCGCAGCAGGATCGAAAGCCCCATAACAAAATCCTGGAACAGAAACAAGAACTGCTTATACGTGTACAAAATATCACACCAGGAAAAAAAAACTAAATAAAAACAACAACAACACACATCTCAGACTTAAAATCCCATGAGGTAAACAAAACCAGCCTTCATGCCTCTGCGTTTCTGCCAGCGCACACAATCCACGTTGGTTATTAATTAGAGATGAATGATGAAACAGCAAAAGTGGAGGCGCTATAAATCAAAAATACCTCATTATTCAAATGATCAGAAAGCTTATGCTCTGTGTGGGATCCCACAGGGAATCACTGTGTTTCTGCAGAACTGACCGAGCAAAAAGCAGGAGGAGGGTTGGGAGGAGGAGAGCCGGGGGGGGTGGGGAGGGGGCAGTTTGGAGTGATGACAGCTCCTCTGTCCTAATAAGCAAATATTTGTCCCTCATAAATATTAATAAAATGCTGCCAGCATCTCAAGTAAACTTGGTTGGGCTGAATAATAAATGATGGAAGAGACATTTTTGACTTGATTCTTTGGAGAAATCCAGCTTTAGTGTACTGATGGACTTTATAATAAATTGTCAGACCCTACAATTAAGTCAAATATTATTTGAGTTCCACCACTACTACTTAAATAAACGCACCATGCCAAACAATGATGCTGTCTATGAAATCAATTAGTAGTTTTAGAAACTACTAATTGACTACTTATTCTGAAAAAAAAAATCATAATAATTTTGCCTCGTCATTAAAGCAAACATACTTCAGATTAAGCTTTCTGGTAAACATTCAAAATCTTTTGAAGAAAAGGTTGGATGTGTGGAAAAACACCTCATGCTTCCTGCATGGTGGAGGATCTGTGATGTTATGGGCCTGATTCTCTTCAGTAGAATCCACATTGACTGCAGAGTGTTATACATTATTTTTAAAAGTAAGTAAGACATTTTAAATTAAAGCACTTTTCCTCCACAAAACTCCATCCAAACATGTCAGGGCATGTAAAGCAATGGCTCTTCAACAGGCGATTTTTTCTGGTGTAAGTTTTTAGCCCAGTAATTTGGTTTTCTACCAACATAAGGAGGGGTAGAAGTGTCACAATCCATAAAATACACAATGTTGTGACTTTTTACACTTATATGTTGTTCAGTATATTTTGCATGATAAGTGACTGAATTACAATTATATGTTAAGCACAATTTACATGATGATTATTATTAATTGTATTGAACATGATTGTATATAATTACAAAGGTGAAGTGGAATATATTTAAGTGTGAGACATGATTTATTTGAATCGAGAAAGTCTTTTATTTTGAAGAATGCTTAACAGGATCTGGTTCTGTTTCGTCAATACCTTGCTTTTGTTGATTTTTGGTTGCTAGGTTACGAACAGCTGTTGCCGTTTTTCCTCTTCAATAAAAACTGAACAGAAAGGTTCAGTAAAAGACATACGAGCCTCCGTCTTGTTTTAAGAAGCTTTACTCCGTAACACATAATAGTTCAATTTGACTGTAATAAATGTTAGATACGTAAGTGGGGGGGAAAAAAATCATCAATATTTATATAAATGTCAATACTTTATTAAAAACACAAATAATTAAAAGTGAAATTAACTGACTAGAACTTGAATTCATTTGAAGTTTCAAAGGACGTTTATTTAATTCAAAGTAAGTATAAATAATTGATTTAACTTTCCACAGTCCATCATTAAGCAATTTGAATTGCCACTGTTGCTAATCTCATAAACCCCAACAGAAGAGCAACTCGCCTGGCACTTTAAAACAGTGACTATGACAGGTCAGGCATGGGAGATGAAATAAATTCATGATATGAAGCAACAAAGTTGAGAACTGTTTTCGTTATTAGCCGTATGGGCAGTTGCCCAGGGCGGCGTTAGAAGGGGGAGTTGCACCACATACAAAACATAACTTATCTTAGCTGCAAACTTTCCACTGCTTTCATGAATGTGCCGTCAACACACAGTTGGTGCTCGTGTTGAGAAAATGCCTTCAGTTTGCCACTAAGAAATAAGAAGATCAGGCATCTGCTGTGGAGATGCTGTCAATCACACTCTGCACACATGGGGTGATGCTCAAGATATCTTATATATTTTTTCTTTCTCACCTGTCTGGTTTGGTTTGCCCATAACCATCTGGAATTTTTTTTTTTAAACTACTTTTTTTTTTATGTACTGTATATGTAACCTGGGACCACTTCTGTGAGTTTATGTGATGCAGTCAAAACCAGAAAGAAATTCAGCAACAATAGAGAAATTCATTAGGGCTGAAATTCATTTCGCAAGTCAAACGAAAAAGCCTCACACACAAGGTTACAGACTCGTGGTGCAAAAAAAAAAAAAAAAAAAAAAGGGTATTCAAGGCACGGTGACATTTGCTTTTGTAATATTATGAACTTGTGTTCCTAGTTTTAAAGGCCAAGTTGCGGGTATTTTGCCATTTTTTTGTGAAACAGAATCTGTAGGTTTTATGATAGAGGTTGATGCTGGGAGAGAGAGAGAGAGAGAGGGGCTAACCCAGGGCAATGTTCCTGCAAGAACCATCACTAAGATGGATGTAGAAAATGAATGGTCACAATAGAAACCCAGAGTAATGTCCTGTTGGTGGACGGGAGCTGCAAAAACTCTGAACAGGGGGGAAAAGAAGTGTGGCAGTGGTGATTCTGTAAACACATCTCAGAATATTACGAGTCTATGCTACTATGTTACAAGCTGATATTTGTACGTTTTTGTTTTTTTTTTCTTTTTTTGTCACATCTACCAGGGGTGCTAATTAATATAGAGGGAAGGGAATTCTTTAGTGTGAGGATAATGCCCTACTAGTTCTTATTTTTTGTTAGACTGCGTTATTCTTTCCGGCACCTTGCTCACCTCAAAGCTCACAGAGCCATTGTGATCCGTGTCAAACGCGTTGAACAGGAAATGCGCATACGTCGAAGCATCTACAAAGAGGAACAAAAGCACACAAAATCAAAAATCATTCGTGACCAATTACAGCCCATCTGACATCAAAAGTAGCACCTGCTGATAACAAGAAAATAGTTCAAAGCCTTATTACTACTTTCTTTAGTAGTTATATGTGCAGCTTCAAAGAAAAGAAGCAGCTCTTGCAGAGAGAAGAAGAAAACACAGACATCTTGGAGCTGAGAGTTTTCTCCTGGTTTCCTGTGTGGGGGAGCTCATGTGTTTACTGCTCTGCCTGTCTGAGTGCATGAATCAAAGCCTCCTAATGCTTCCTCTATTTTTCCTCGAGTTGGGGACAATAATGATGAAAGCTGAAGGCTGCACACATAAAATATAATCTCAATTTTTTTAAGCATTTGCTTTGGTTAGAATTTAAGTACACTGGACTTGATGAGACAAATGGACTTGGTATTAAAACAGGTCACACAGGAAACGGGGCGTAGCTACGTCCTACTTCGTACCTCCTTGTGGAAAAAACTGTGCGTAGATATCTTTAAAGGTTTCTTCATTGACGACGCCACTTGGACACTCCTGAAAGACAGGGTGAGTTAACAAAGATCATTTCCCAATCGTAAAGACTCTTTTCTAGTTTGAAACTTTGCCGATTCTAAACACATTCGCACTGAATTAAACAACCTCCTCTCAATGGGAAAGTTTTGATTTTTTTTATCCCTCTCTTTTCTTCTATGACTCTTTGTGCAGGCCATAATCCCAACCCAAGACCAGTGGCATTCAACTGCAAACCCGCCCCACCTCAGCAGAGATTTTATCTAGAGCCTTTTGAAGCCACCCACCTTTGCCGGTGGCATTCACCGAAAAGACATTTATGTAACGCCTCCACTTTTGTGCCATTTTAGAGAACCAAAGATATTGCAGATGACCTTGGTCAGAAGCAGAGCGCTGATGAAGAAAGTTCGTTTTTGCAGGCTCGGCTTGGCTCTCTTGCTGCAAATCTGCAGTACACTGAATATTTAAGATGGAAGGAACTGAAACGGAGAGAACAAGGTCAACGCTCTGAATATACTTGAGATTTTTCAGAGTGGATACCATTTTCTTTTCTTTTTTTAAAATTTTTTTTTGCATGTAGAAACAACCAAAACGGAGGTAGTAGCTGTAAACTAAACAGCAGCACAGATCGCTGATGGAAGTGTTGATGCCATGTGATTGGCTGATTCACAGCTGTCGTACAGATATACTTAAAAAGGTAGTGAGCAATTATACACCACAACATCTGGATGTAGGTTGACAATTTGATGGTCGGCAATTTTGTGAATTAAAACAAGTCCCAATAGCTCGAAAGGAAAATCAACCAACACAAATGATCTTAATCATCACCTTCTTCTCCAAAGCGAATAAAACATTGGATTTTTGTAAAAACACCTTTGTTTGGTGTCTAGTTTAGATGCATAATATTTAAATCAGTGGGTTATCAGTGAGGTTGCTGTGAAGAGCAGGGTTTTGACATTGGCTGACTTTCTGTACGGGTGAAGATAAACTGGAGATTCATAAAGACCACAAGAACAAAAGTAGCTGAAAAGCAGAAAAAAAACCCACAACAACAAAGTTTGGATTCAACTACTTTGCTGAAAGGTTCGGTACAAGCTGGAAAATGTGAATCTATCCTCACTAGAAGGTACGTCTAACTCCTTTCTCACGGTAGCCAGTAATTGTGTTCATATTTCACCGTTAGAGAACCCTGAGCGACAATGGTGCGACTGTCGAGGCTAAAGGGAGAAAAACGCTGCTGCTCTGTTCAGTTTGCTAAACATTAGATTCAATAAACAAGTCAGAAAGCAGCCAGGAAAACATTGTACTGTGAACAACCGAGACCAAAATAGAAAGCTTTAAGGAATCCTAAAGTTTGGAAGAAGATTAGACTGCGTTCCAGCAAACACAGGGACAGCTGTCTGTGAGCTAAAAGTCACAAAAGAACCAGGAAGGAAGGCAAAAACTACCTCTGCTAACAAGGAGAATGAAGTTAATATTTTAGACTGACAAAAAAAAAAAAGAAGCAGTAGATTGTCTGAAAACCTGAAATGACAAGAAGCCAGACCTTCTTGTCACTTTTAAAAGCTGATAAGAAAGTCTGGCTGCTTGAAAGAACAATATAAATCGAAGATGACAGATGACTCAACACTTCTGAGATTTTCCAGCTATAAAGCAATGCTGCTGTGGCTTAAATGAGTGTAAAAAATATAAGAAAATCTTTGAGTATAAGCAATTTTGATAAAAAAAACAAAAACCCTTGGTATTAATTATCAGCTACGGTTATTAAATTTAGGAAAAAAAGATGAAGAAATGACGAAAGTAAAGATAAAACATTGTAGTTCTGCTTTAAACAAGTGTTTTGTGTTTGGAATCTCAGAGAATTAGAGGAAGTTCTTTGCACAATTCCTCTGAGATTCTTTTGTGTCTAACCCACATCTAACCCACTTTTAAAGATTTTTTTTTTTTGGTAAGACAGAAGCCAGGGAAACGAGGGAAAGACAAGTCAGCCTTAATATTTTCCATCAGTCTACAGCAAAACTGAGACATTAATTTATCTGGCCATTTTCAATGAAGTCCCTTACAGATATCTTCTATATTTGCTTTAGTTTCAGACTTGGAACATAAAAAAAAACACAAAAAAACTTTATTATAAACAAAGTAAAAGCAAAGTGCAGGTTTCAAATAACGTTTTCATATACTGGGGTAAAAAAAAAAGACACCGTAACACAATTTTTAGATTACATTTCACTAGCCAGCCTAAAGACTGATTACTGCAGAGCACGTAGAATCAAGACAGCCTTTAAACAGAACTTCTCTGACAGCTGGAAGTGGGATTAAAAACTCAAAAAGCAAACGAGGAACATAGTTACTAACATCTATCAGTCTGAAAAGTGTTTCAAATGCATTTCTAGGAGCATCGAGATTCAAGTGGACGAGAGTGGGCGCCATTGTCAACATGATGGAGAAAATATGAAACAGTGGTTGAATTTTCCATGAGACAATAAATATTTTAAGAGTGCCTCAACGAGTCATCCAGGAGGTCCCAAAGAATTACTGGCCTCATTAACAGTGACTCAGTTCATCTCACTGTTCACGATTCAAGCAAACAAAACAACAAAAAACCCGCCGGCATGGCAAAAACTGTATTTAACCGCAGCTGATGATAGAGAACACAAAGGCTTGGCTCACATTTGCAAAAAAAAAAAAAAAAAAAGTTATCTAGCTGATCTTCAAGACTTTTAGGATATTATTCTGTGGACTGAACAGACGAAAGTTGAATTTTCTGGAAAGTGCGTGTCCCATTCCAACAGGCGTAAAAAAAAAGCCTGTTAACAGTCCTAAAGGAGAATATATCACCTACAGTTTGTGACCTTAAATTCAAATTTACTTAGGTCATGCAGCAGGACAAGAACGATCAGAAAGTTCACCTCTAAATTGTTTAAAACACAGTGAAGGTTTTGTATTGGCCTCCAAGTAGCAGTTTCTGTTTATAGACATCTAATATGACTGAACTGAAATCATCTGCAGTGATATAAAAATATCATAAATGCTTTATAACACCTGGGCAAGTTGATGGCAGAAGGGCGATTAGGCTGCTTTAACATTACCCCAGTTAGTTTGAATTACTTTATTTCTCTCAATAACTGAAATCATATCTTTTTTTTTTTTTATTTTAACTCGGGTTATCATTGAGGTTAAAGTTCGATTTATGACATTAAACACTTAGGAGTGATTTAAAAACTCAGCAAAGCAGAAGGAAATTGCCACATAAGAATTCCTCCTCAATCTGATTCAGTCAGAAATTATGTTACTAAACTTTTTTTTATAAAAAGGCTTGGATCTGGACAGCTCAGAACTTACATTTTATTTATTTACTTATTTATTTTGAACGTGACAGAAGTAAGAAATCACACGCATGAACAAGGAACTTATGAACTCCTACCCCATAAATATTTTCAGATGGACCCTCATTATTCAATCAAATAATAATAATAAAAAGACTTTGCCTTTCAATTTTAACATCATTTGTATAACTTGAGGATATCGAAGATAAAAAAAAATTGAGAGCATCTTGTCTTTTGTTCAGAGCATAGTTTCCTATTGACCAAACGTGAATGAATATTTATGGAGATGATGGAATGTTTACCCGCACAGTTTAACCTCACTTCAACAAGCACTTTAGATTACAGCCTACCACACCATTAGCACGCTAATGTATCTCTTGCTCTGGGACCGCTGCTTCCTCTGAAATGTGTGGCTCTTTGTGACAGACATTTTGGGAACCTGAAGGTCAGCAATCAAGAGTGATGTTTTACCGAACAACACTGATGACATAATTCATCAGCGTTTACATTTTGTATTTTTATTCTGGCGACGGCGCTCGTCGGAGAGGCAATTTATCAACCGAGTGCTGCCCGCTGGTCATCCAGTTATGATTCAGTGCTCTTGCAATTCAATTTGAGGTTAACGGTAACGGCTACATCATCACGACTGGCCACATCGGGATAGCAATGTTCTCATGGCCTTGTTTTGAATGTTTTTTTAAATTTTTTATTTTGTAATCATAAATGTAACCATAAACCAAGAACGAACAAGAAATTACAATGAAATTCATTTAGTTTGCGCATATCTCATTGAGACTGTCAGCGATTTTGAGGGATCTGCATTGGTTTGGCACGCTCGTCTTCCGTGATGAGCAAATCACAAACACAATCTCTGAAAGACGAAACTGACCAGGCGTGACATCCGAGAGCAAAATCACGCTGTGAACGGAGACATCAGGAACAATGCGACACAAATTGAGAGCTCTTAGTCAAGTGCTTTGAACCGGTGACCTCAGGCGATCTCCAGGAGTTGAGGTCAGAATCTGAGGGCTTGTTTTGTTCCCCGTTAGGCTCATTTCTGAAGCTCCGAGCGGCCGCTTCATAAAGTCACCTGTCAAAATAAACGACCTCCGTCTGCCACCTGCGTCGGAGCCGTTCGATTTGCCCCCGAATCTCCGGACAACAAGGACAAAGAGGCCAAACTTCTCATCATGGGAAGCCGGCCAGCTTCTATTAGTCTGCTGCCCTTAAAAGCTCTCCTTCACTCTGCCAATGACACCAGAACAAGACAAAGTGGAGCTGTTTGTCTCCAGGGGCTCGCCGAGGGAGAGGGATGAAAAAACATTCAGCAGCAGTAATCCGAGCGCCGTAACCATTTGCTTCTTTACAAATTAAACTTTTGCTCCAGCATAATGTAATTATACAAGAGGGATAAACGATGCATAAACAACATTAAAGAATATTTGTACAAACTATGAAGTTTAAGTGGGAAAGAAAAGCCTGAGAGAGACCGATAATGCCAAGTCTACCATCCTTTGGAGGAAAGCATCAGTAGATTGGCTTCATCACTGTTGCTCTTAAAGGTATATGCACCAGCTATGCAGTGTTAGAGCAGCTTCGAGGCAGGTTCAGGAATTTCTTTTTAATACTTTGAAATATCCTTTTTCATATTTTCTCTCTTTACATAAGCTGGGCTAAAGCTCTATATTCACATCTGACAAATATTTAGAATCATTGACATGATTTAGTGTGGTGATGTCAAACTCCAGTCCTCAGGAGACTTTTAGTCCTCTACAGCTTCTAGATGTGTCTCTGGTCCATCACACCTGAATCAGATGGCTGAATTACCTCCTCAGCACGCAGTCAAGTTCTCCAGAGTCTTGCTAACGACCTAATTATTTGATTCAAGTGTGTTCAAGCGAAGGCACGTCTAAAAAAAAAAAAAAAATTGCAGGACAACGCCCCTCAAGGACTGGAGTTTGACACCTGTGATATGACGGAAGAGACGAAAGTATATCACAGAGTCGAAGTTGCTTGAGATGAAAGTTTCCACATCACCTGCTGATGTTGGTTCACTGCGTTTTATAAAGTTAGAAATCAATGGAAACTCAGAGATTTTAAGTTCAAGCGTTATGAAGATGCTAAATTCAACTTCACACTGCCAGAAGTAACCACACCTGGTTTATTGACCATCTTATCGATGTACTCGAGCGGCCATAACCGTCACTTGACCTGAACCCAACAGATTATCTATGGAGTATTGGCAAGAGGGAGATGAAAGACACCAGAGCAAGTAACTCAGATAAACGGTTTTAAAGAAACCGTTTATCTGTTTAACAGGCTGATCTGTTCATTTAAAAAAAAAAGGCAAGAGTGAATGTATACAGTGCTGTATATGTGCACACTGTTCAGTAGGCTGGCATTTCAAATGTAATTGGCTCTGGAGACCCAAAAAGTTGTAAAGTTTCCCTTTTTCAATTATTCTTTTAACGTATGTCTATTTATCTGCTGGTTCTCCGTCAGAAACTAAAGTGATCAATAGAAATATGAAGAGCAATGATAAAAGTAAAGTTATTTAAAAATAGATCAATGCTAAAAGCACATTTTTCATCTCCTAACTAATGGGATAGGGAATAGTCCTTCCTATACTTATCCAGACTTGGGAAATGATCAAAAGTAATTCCAGTGTTTCTCAGTGCTTCAAAGACTGCAGGAATCCTGAAACCCTAACCTGGATTGATAAGTAATCTGAACTAATTATCCAAAATACAGTTAATAGAAAGAAACTTTAAAATCCTCAACAATTTGGCTTTTATAACAATAGGTGCAAAATGTAAAGAATGCAGCAAAGAAAATTAGGTATGATAGTTTTCGGGACTCGAGAGGAAATCCTCCAGTCAACCTCTGCAGTGGAGCTTGTGAAAGAATAAATCAATAAAAAAAAAAAAATCAAAGACAGGGAAATGTTTTAGATATGTCGGAGAGAGGGGAGATGAAAGACACACTGTACATAATATATATACAACGTAGCTCCACAGTGGGGGCATCACTTACATTCTTGAAGCCGCGGTAAAGGATCTGGAGCTCCTTCCGGGAGAAGCGTGTCTGTGCCTCGAGCTGCTCCAGGCCCTCGGGGCGATGACGGACTGCAGAGAGTTCCAGCTCATCTTCAACGCTGTCTGAAAGGGAGAAGGAGCCAACGGTCAAACTAGACCAAACCCGCACTGGAATAAATCTGAAACCAGGAATGCAAATACGCCGCGCTCTGCAAAAATGATTAATGACCTCAAAAGTTTTACATTTTAACAACACAATCCAGTGTTTTCCATAGACCAACAAAAGGTGATGCGTACACGTGAATTGAACGGAAAATTTGTATTCAACCCCCACAAATAAAATTTAAGCTCAACCTAAAAGTCACCTACTTTGTTAACAGAGATCAAGTGTTTAATGTAATCTCTGTATGATTTCAGTTGTTCTGTGAAGGCCTCAGGTGTTTAAGAGAACATCGGTAAACAAACATCATGAAGATCAAGGGTCAGAATACATTTGTGATTAATTTTAAAGCACAGATGGGATATGAAAGGCCTATAAAATCCAGTTTGGTTAGATTAGAAATAGAAACATTTTAACTACATTAAAAAAAATGAAGGATAGAGGTGGCAGCATCATGCTGTGGGAATTATTTTCCTTAATAGAGTAGGGAAGTTGGTCCGAGCTGATGGGGAGATGAATACAGGTCAATCATGGAAGAAAATCTTTAATAGGCTGTTAGAGGCGTTAAGATGACCTAGTCAAAGTACAGATCTAAATCCACGTCACAATGTGATTCAACTTGATTTTGTTAAAATAAACCGGCATAAAAAGGTTTGTAGATGTTAGAAACTACCAAAATATCTGTAGCAACTCTTTTAGCAACATTTGACCACCAGGGGTTGAACGCAAATGAACAATTTAACAATTCTTATAGACAGCCATTTTCATCCCATTTCAAGAATGTGAAGTAGGTTGTAGAGGTACTAAAACCAATACAATTCAAGGCACTATAACTTTTCAGAACTACAATATTGAAGATGAACATTTAGCCACAAAATGCTGTACATCTGCTAAAACACCTTCTGGTCGTCTGTTGTACCTTATTATACCAGGTTTCTCTTCTAGGCTTTAATAAAAACCAAACAAAACACTCCTTTCTTCTCTAAAACAAATATGATATCAGAAGTAATTAGTGTAGTTGAGACCCCCAAACACAAGTCAGCGTGGCAGAGAGCCTCTGGATGAGAGTGCACAGTAATAAACCCCGAGGAATGCTTTAATGGGCTTATTATGATGGCAGACGCTGTCTGGGCACTGTCACTGCGCTGCAGCGTCCTCGCAGCGCTGCGCTCCACTCTCATACACCTGAAGTGTGACATCCTGTCTAAGTGCCTCATTAGCATCAAAGAGTTTTGCTGCACCCAACAATAAAAGGCCAAATATTCCAGCAGACCACATTTCACCTGTTGCTGTGGAGCAAACGTGGTGCTGTGACAGGTGATGTTTTCCCTAAACCTGGTCAAGATGAAAAGGAAAAAAAACAACAACAAAAAAAAAACAAACAGGTAGCACCTATGACATTTTGAAAATTCAAGCGTTATTTTTATGTCTGGAAATAAATCTGCAAACATTTCTCAGTGAATTGGTGAAAGGCAGATTACCAAAGCCTGAAGGCCACAAGGAGAAAGGCAAAAAAAGAAAAAGAAAAAGAAAAACCCTATAAAAATCATCATAGAGAGGAAGAGCCACTTGCTTTGATTGCAGGAGGATGGCTTTTTGCCTGTGGAGCACGGAAAGAGCCTCATGAGTCGAGCTCTCACCCCTCGCTTGTGGACAATCTCAGGGTAACCTGGGAAATACAGCATCATCTCTCGTGGTTACCCAGGCAACAGCCTCAGGTACATTTTGCTACAGGAAGCTGGGCATGCAGGAGATGAGGGGTGCATTAATGCTCAAGGAGACAAAATTGTCCTGTCTGGTTTTTCAGGACAACACCACAAGTATTGTGCACAGTATTAAGGTTACAGCTGGTGGCCTAAAGACAGGGCAGAAGACCAGCACTGACCAATAGATGATTTTAAATAAAACTGGTGACTGGTGGGTGTGTTAGTCTTACTACAGGCTAAGCTGCAAATTTAAGCTAGCAAGAGAGAGAGAGAGACTGTATTGGCTGCTGCAGCTTACTGTCAGTGTGACTCGTTAAACTTTAGATGAATTAAATTTATGAAGTACATCACATCAAGTTGTCCAGGAGTTGCTCCAGTTTCTCAAACGTCCAACATGTAAGATTTTCTTTTCCTGAAATTCTGATTTACTTTTACACAAAAAGCTAAAATTTTATTTTGTTATTCCACAAAATATTTTCCTAAAAGTCTCCAACATGTTTTTGGTCAAACTGAGACCTTGAAGGCTACAGTCTTTTTAAAATTTTATTTTTTCATTTATGGATAAGAGCTCGGTGGTTTTCTGGAGCCTCAAAGCTTTAGAAATGGCTTTTCCCCCCCTACTTTTCTAATCGGATAAATATAAAATGTTCCTCATCTGTTCTTGAACTTGTTTAGATCGGTACTTAAAGTGATTTTTGAGATCTTTTAGTCTACTTCGCTGTCATGATTTCTTGATTTCTTGATTGAGGTTTTGCTGTCACTGGGTTACATACTGGAATTCAAACTCAAGGATCACTGTGCAGAAGTTGTTCACATCTGGCAATTAGAACCAAGAGAAATTAGTACATAAATAATTAAAATACATAGCACTGAAATGTGTTCAACCTGAAATCGTACACCTCTGATGCTCGGCACCACGTTGTCAGTTTAAGTAACGTCTCTGTTTAAAAGTTAACACCACCATTTCCCCTCCTACCCCGAGCCATTCTTAACGATTTAGTGCGACTCTAATGGCACCTGTGGGTGCTCAGATAAGGCCTCCGGCACTTCAAACTATTTCTCAATCATTTGATGATTGGTGAAGACAAGGGTGGAGGGCACAGCGCGTTTGTGGCTAGTCAACATGACGCCAGGAGCGCTGATCGACCTCTGCAAACCTGAGCTATAAAGAGGTGTCGCAGAAACAATTACCTCACAGAGTAGAGGCAGTGAAAATTGTCTCATAAATCTGCAGTCTGGCCTGGCGACATCGTGGAGGTTTCAGGGAAAAGGGGAAAACTTGTCGGGAGAAAAATGACATGTAGAAAGGCGAAATAAATCAATCTAGACTTCATATGATTCCTTTGTCATTATGCTAAGTCGATTTGTAAAACCGCAAAGCCTGACTATCATATAAAAACATGACCAGACTGGCTTCTCATTCCAACACAGCCAGACTTTGCAGGTCCTGCTCAGCGCGTCAGCGGAGGAAAAGCAGAATCGGGACCGGCACAGTCTTCATAACGATGAACAGAACTGTTAAAAAACAAACTTCTCTACCTCGAAAGATAGTCGTTTCACTTCAGCTGAAGGTTGCTTCACAGCACAGTAAATAATAGCACAGCAACTCCAAAGCTTAGTGGATGAAACTCATAGGTTCCCGTTACCTCGTCGCCAGCTTTCCTTCCTAGCCTGATTGGAGAGGACACGTCTCAGTGCCTTCACCGAGACTGAACTGGACAGATGTTCATTTTATAACAGAGACATATTAGTCTTGACAGCTGGCTGGCTGTATTCAGAAGCATTAGGTTACTACAGAGGGACATCCGTTCAAATTTAGAGCTCAAGGACAATGTGGCAGGGTTGGAGATCAGGAGTGTCTGCAAAACAATGAGGCTAGAAGAAAAATGTTGCATAAAATGTTGCTTCTAAAAAACCCTAAAGTCAGGGCGGCTGATAAAAAGCCAAACCAATACCAGGGACACTGTGCTTTGTATATCAGTTTCATGACGAACTGAAAATTCAGCTGGTGATATGAACTGATCCTGACAGAATCCCCAAAAACCCAGCCTTTTTCAAAACATCATACTGACAGGTTGTTCAAAAACTACAACACTCTTCGGTGTACAACTTTCTACTGAGAGAGGATGACTCAAAGTTAGCCATTTTTAGTGTCACAAGTTAGACATCTGCAGCAGAAGAGAATAAGTGGTAGATCTGGAGTCTTCAACACCGAGTTTCCACCCAGGAGATGCTGTTGAGAGACAGGAAGACCCCTAAATTTATTACTCCGGTCTTACATGTCTCGTCACTTTTTACAATCCGTTTCTGTTTTAGTGGCCTTTATTACATTGGGGAACGTGGCCTCCGAAATGAGCAGAGGTTTATTTTGGATGTGTGCTCATTTCTGACTTTACAGAATTTCCAACTATTTTTTGGAAATTATATGAAATTAATCTCAAAACTTCTCAGTTTTTAGCAGGAAATATTTACCGTTTTTCTTCTTCTATCTACTTCCATCTTGCCATACCACTGGTAAGCGAGTTAAACAAAATATCAGAAAAACTAACGAAAATCACGTAATTACAAATGAAGCCTTTACTTGACTTTGAATTCAACTTTAGTCCAACATAACAATGGATTGAGAATTTGACAAATGCCTGGCCTTAAATGGATCAGGGCAAAATCTTAGACCAAGTAATCTCTGCTTCAAAGATGTATTTATTTTTGTTATAAAATGACAAATCTTAAACTGAACAAGATACTGAGGAGAAGTAATTTGAAAAACACTATGTTTAGCTCTAGCAGATACATCTGCATTTGCTAAAATCCTTATGATCAGGTTAGAGCATTGCAACAATCAGAAGTTGGAGTAGACCTACATCAATTTCATTGGTGCATCTCTAATAAGGACTGATGGGTGGAGAGAAATGAAGGCAAAGTTCAGTCACTCAGGAGTCGATGAAGGGAATCATGAGAGCAGATAAACAGTACTGGTCGTCTAAAATGTGTTTGTTTTACTGAGAAGCATCTGACAAAGTGTCTGCGCTAATGTAGAATCGCTGTACCCAGATGCTCTTTCCATTTCGATGCAAAATGGCACAGAAAGGTGTTGTCCTGAAGAATCCATGTTAAGGGTGAGCAGATTCTGCAAACTCTAAACATATTTTAATTATTTAGTTGTGAACCGCAAACAAATATCATCATGCTGTACTTTTGCCTTCCCTGAAAGGAAAAAACAAAACTGATCGTTGGACCTTTTTGAGTGGCGGCTCTTTAATTGGATGCTTTAGCAGAATATGCAGCTCATCGAATTTATAATTCACAGCCACCTCTAAGCAACAACGCTGCCCCAGCCGTTCTGCCATGCAGCGCTGCGAGAGATTGAGGCTGCGAGACCCCACGAGGGTCTTAAACAAAGAAAAATCTCTCAGCAAAATCTAATTACCATGGGACACAGTATAACTAGCTCTCTGGTCTATAGCCATAAAGCAGTCTGCCACCCGGCGTCGTCTTCTCCACCGAGCCAACAGAACTGCCTTAAAACCTAAAAAAATTGGCATTAAGAACTTTTCTCCCTCTCTCTCTCCCCATCCCGGCTGAGTTACTGTCTAGAGCTTCATCAATCAGCTCTCAAAGGTAAGGTCGAGCTGGAGGGTAAAACCCTACAAGCCTTAAATCAATGTCACAAACCCCCCCTGAAAGGAGTGGCTTTTAAATAATACATACATTTACATCAAGCACAAACTGGAATTATTCAAAAAGCTCCTTAAAAATCAATAAATCTTGGATCGGTTCTTGCGTCGACGTCCACGTCTTGATGAACGGTGCTGCTGAGCTTGTAGCTTCGGCTTGAGATTTAAACCTCTGTTTTTTTTTTTTTTCTTTTTCTTGCATGTGTTAATACTGAGCGCAGCAGAAAAAGGATGCATGAGCTCAGTAAGTACAATGGCCTCAGTTCAGCCCGGGGCTCGAGTCACATTCACCGAATGAACCGTTGGCCAACAGAGAGCTGTTCTTCTACTTTAATTTCAAGTCAGGAGTGAGGCACATGTTTAATCATTTTAATAAAAGGTACGATAAGCACGGGAGTAGCCTTTAATACAGAACAGAGGAGAGGTGAAGTCGTAAAAAAGTTTCCTTTCCTTGTTTTAAGTTAAAATGTTAAGTCTTTACCTTTGACAGTGTGAAACTTTAGAAACTTTCTGGACATCAGCAGTGTCATTACGAGGCGTTTGCTTTACATGAATACAAAACTTACTCGTAACATAGTGACGCTGACGCTACATACGTAGGTGGTGTTAAAATCAATTAAGATCTGAAGAGATTTAACAGCAAGTCTCCAGTTACAATGTCATATATTAATTAGAGTTGTGTCACAAGAAACTGAAGGAGGGAGTCGGTTTTCTGACATTTACGCAGCAAAAAGCTGCGAGCCCCTGATATGCTCCTGATGTCCCCTCATCCCGCTGACAAACCGATCTAATCTCAACCTGGGCTCACTCCTAATATAGCCGGTTCTGAGTTCTGGCAGTGAATCACAGAGAAGCAACCAGCTGAGGTTCCGAGGGTATCGGCCTCATCACGGCACGCCGGCGCTCATTTCCATTTAAGGGTGAACTAAGAAAACATAGTAGAGTATTAGATAGGTGATGAGAAGGCTGATTATAATCGCGGTTCAGCTGTCCTAGATGTATTCAGGACTTAAATGTGTCAAGACGCAATAAATTTTGTTTTGTGCTACCCTGATGTTATCATTTCCTTTAGGCACTTCACAAACCACAGTCGTTATCCAAGAGGAGTTTTGTAATCAGGCTTTGGGAATCATCTCTCAGCTTCTTTCTAGGACTCCAGACTACAAGCACTGGCAGCCAAAAATGTCTTTGCGATACACTGCAGCAAGTGAAAACTTCCTAAAGAACCTCACTTCTGACGGTGTCGGCTGAACTCGTTATAGCATGTTATTATTAATATTGAATATTACTAGGCAGTGATTTATCTTTCACATAAGAAAAATATTTTTCAACAAAGTATATTTTATATTTGGGACCAAAAACATACCAGCTTCATGCACGTACAATTAATTTACAGCATGATTCCGATGAAGCTCTGATTGCAGCTGGGAGGGACTGCGCAGAGCAGAGTTGGCTGCCAGTGAGTGCTTTTGGACGTCAATTTTGAAAAGGCTGCAATTTTTGTTAGCAGCTTAACTTCTGAACAATTGTTTTCCTTGCTGCCCCCCCCAACTTTAGGAACTATAACAACTGTAACAACTGGTGAATAATCAGATCTAAGTAATCAGATTACTAGTTGAAGCATGCAAAAAGCTGGTGAGAGATTATAGGAAACGTCTGATTGCTGCAATACCAAAATAATATAAATATATTTTTGCTTCTTACCAAGAGTATATATTAATTATTGGTATATGACTTTCATTAATATGTAAATAATTTTTTTTTTCAAGAGTGATATGCAGTTTACAACTATTTTAACGATGTCTGTCTCATTTCCTATAAGAAATAAACTTCTTTAATAAAAACATATTTTTAGTTTGCAGGGATAAGAATAATTTTAATTTAGATGTTCCTGTCTGGGACTATTGAGGCAATGTGCTACAGTAGCCATTTTCAGCCTATTTAAAAAAAAATAAATAAACTTAAAAAACTCAATTTGCTTTAAAAACATGTTCTTTGATTAATATATCAAGATTGATTATTTTATCTAAATAGTTCTCAATCAGGTACAAAAGTCAATATCTTAGCTTCTTCGTCAAAATCATAAAGTTTCTTCCTGACAAAGTCACTGCAGTAGCAAAGTCAAGTGAATATCAAAATTCAACTTTTTTTTTATCAATGCTGCATAATTGGCTTCAAAGCAGCTACTTGGTTTGGTCCAACATGTTTCACATTAAATCAGAACAACAGAATATAATAAAATTATCTGATTGCATGATATTTTAGGGTTGAAGCTAATGAAGCAGTCGTCGATAGATTTTCGATTTTTAATTTAGACTCCGCCATCTCTCTAAAGGTCAACTCGGCATTGGCGATAGCTTCCGCAGGAAGCCATGTTGTCAAATGATGAGATGCACGAATGCAGAGGCAGAACCATCTGGTCCAATTAATTCTAGCTGAATCACCAACAGCCTTCAGACAGGAGCTCAGGAAAAAAAAAATATCAGAATTTACTCAAAATGCTGTTTTCTTTTTCAGTAAAAAAAAAAGAGGGGTGAGGGAGGGGGAATGTGACAGACACTTGGCAGCTTGCAATTAGTTGATATTCAACCAGAGGCAGCTGATGAGTCTGGCAACCTGCACTGACAGAATTGTCTCTTTGTGATATCAAAGTGACCTGAAGGTCCGATGTTTCCCGGGCGCCACGGGCACAAACGATCTCAATGATGTGCGCTAAAACGGGAAGGATTTTTTTTTGCCTTTTTGTTCACATAAAGCCTCTGTCAACACCCGGCATTTTCTCGCAGATGATCCCTCGGCTTCAGGCATTAAACATAATAAGGGGGAAATCTAATGATTACATAAATCCTGCTTACGCTTGTAGATGAACCAGAAAGACGGAAGTAATGTGACAATTAAAATGTTTTCTGTGCCGGTAATGCAAAGCTATGTCATAAAATGCATCAGCCCAGTACAAATCTGTCTAACGTAATGGGGGGTGTTTAAAAATGTGAGTGCAGGTGAAGCATTGTGGCAAAGCTGGATCCTTCTGATCTTGCTTACAGTCAGAAGATAAAACAGCAGGCTTCGTTGCAGTGACAGACGGTCCTGAAATGTAATAAATTCCTCTATCGCTGTGCAAAATACTTTCTTGCACTGCGAGATAAATGACAGCCAAACATCCAGAACACCAGAGATGACAACAGCAGACACGACACTTTGGCTTTTTGGAGCAGCACATTCATTCGTGGTGATATGAGGAAAAAGTAATTTGAACACAGCGAGGAGCTGCTTAATAAGAAAGCCTGATTTCAAGATCAGATAAATCAGACAACCCAAGAGGAGGAGGAAGATACAGATATGCCATTTGTTCACATTTGGTGGGCCAGAAAAAAATAAAATAAAATCCCTAAACAAATAAGCCTCAGAGACTGCAGTCTGGTAAAGCGAAATATCATTGCTTTTATTTAATAAAAAACAACCTCAGAATAAAATGGTTATTCGTCTGACTGACGGATCAAAAGGAATGGAAAGCAGAGTCTCTGGTTTGTACTGAAACCAATCAAATCGAGAAAATCACAGAGATCACAAATGCAAGTGCAGAATTTTGCTAAAAGACACATTTACTTATCTTAGGACACAAAATGTTCTTCCTTGCCATCTATAGACAGAGATGATATGAAAGGCAAATTTTATAACTTAGAGTGTGGGAACACTGGAAAGAGGCAATGACCACCACTTATTTCCTGGTTCTGTGTCCCCAGAGTTGAATGTGTTTTGGTACAACATGTGCATGTCAACCACAGAACAAAAATCAATGGACGATGGTTGAAGATTAGTGTCTTTATCCACAGTGAAACAAACATACAAGCCGAAAGGTCAAATAGAGAGGAATAAGCTGGTTCTGCAGCAGCAGCATAAAAAGCCAGTTTGCAGTTTGCAATTGAAATCAAGTATTAAAATCTACATTTCTGAGACAAAATTCAGATGTTTGGCCATCACTACATTTTGGATGCCTTGGAATGTCATCCAAACTCACAGCACCATGTTATATGGATGTTTTGATGCAAGAAATACTGGAGCATTTCACAACATGAGGAGTAAAAAACATTATGTGGAAATAATTGGGAAAATTTTCAGAAAATCACGGACCAATCCTGCAAAGATAAGTGGTTATAGGAAATAGACGGCCGGAGGTCTTCAGCTGCTGTTTCTTTTCTTTTGTTTTTATCCACTGAAGACATTGGCATTCATCTAAAATATCACAGCAATTCCTCTTTTGACTAACCGTTGAGTTGTAATAATAGTTTTTGGTGTCCAAAGCGTTGATGATTAGTCGCATTCTTCTGAGCACACAAATTTGGAAACTTTCAAAATTACATTTCTAAGGCCTATGGAAGGCATTAAGACAAAAATGCAATCATTTATTCTCAGATGTGTGAGACTAACTTTACTGAAGAGTAGTCTAGAGACTAGGCTTCGAGGTTCCTCATGAGAAAGCGTGGACACTTATGCTGGCCATAATGACACACCGTCAGAGGTGTGTCATTATTTCTTGGTGTTTCAGGGAAAAGAACAGTCTATGATTTTAATTGCAATAATTTGTCACGTTGAAGTGCTTCAAGTAATAGTCTGTTGCTGAAAAACCTCTCAGCAGGTACAATGGGGAAGGCTCTTTGCCTTTTACACAATTATTTCCGAGACTGAAAGAAAGGACATCACTGGAAGACGTTTAATCCAACGTGCGTTTAGCGCTTTCAATACAAAACCGATTTATAAAGAAAGAGGCATTCTGTCTGATTTACTTTCAGGCAGGTCATCATTGGTCCAGAGGCTGAGAATAAACCTTTCCACGCACTTAAGTGCCTTTTACTTTGACAGGACAGAACAGCGTTTACGCTTCATTAAAAACTGCTTGAGATCCCCCCCAAAAAAACGTCCTTCGGGACATCACGTCGATTTTCTACCAAAAGACACAAATTGCATTCAGAGTGGCACAATGCAGCTTCCATGTGGAAAATCTCAACTCAAAAATCTCCAAAAGCAAAACTAAAATGCCTTGATGGTGAATTGTCCTCTATTACGCGTTTGACAGTGAGGCTTTTAAATTGTCACTGCTGTTGTGAAGAAAAGGTGCGAGATGACAGCTTGATTTATGCTCTGCAACACCAGCCAATACCACTGCAATTGTCCTCTCTCTCTTTTTTTATGGTTATCACTTGTAGAACTTGCCAAAAGTAGAAAATTAGCATTTTGATTAGCTGATAAAACTTTAATTACATCAGATTAATAAGTTAATATCCATCCACTTTTTTTCACGTCAGATTTCATGACATTTCTTAGTTTACGTCGTTACACGACGTGGGCTGCAAAATACCGGCCCATCCAGACAAAAACACAGATCATAATCAGCAGTAAGGTGGGCCAATGATTACTGGCTGCATTATGCATGAGAACCCATGTTCTCGGTTTAATATGGAGAATATTCTTGCTTGATTCATGTGGCAACATGGTTATTCATATCGCCACGTAATTAACACCACGGGCATCTTAAGTGATGATCCTGGTTGTGGAGACTTGGAAGCTAACCATCAGATCCGTTATAAGGTGGTAAAAGGTTTGATTGGTTTCTCTTTCTCTTTAAGACCACAATCATCATCTTCATCTACACCTGCTGCATGAGGTATGAATTCAGCTCAACTTAAACTTCAAAACCAATATCACGTTTAATATCTCCAGATTGTGCTTTAAATGCAATGGCATATATATATATATATATATATATA
>NW_015113845.1:0-20292 GCF_001443285.1 Poecilia latipinna | reverse complement strand
ATATATATATATATATAACCTGTATTTATAAAGATCCTGCACTATATGAACAACCCATTGTCATAAGCCCACTTGCTGAAGCAACCTATTCTTAGAAATTCAAATATTTCTTATGTAGTCACTGGGACGAGAACTAAATCTTTAAAGACAAGCCCGGGATTCTGCGATCTTCCACATTAGATAATTGGCTCTGATGCATCTCAAATTCCTCCCCTATCGGAACATATTATAGTTGATGTTCTAATCAAAACCGATTGCTCAAATGATGATGTCCCATCTTCTCTTTCCTGACCTAAACTGACGGGTCTCTTCCTTTCAATTTGCTTTTTTTCTTTCCATGTCCTTCATGTGTCTAAGGACTCCAGAGGGACCTGCCGCCAGGACGCTCAGAGAAAGGTCAAGTCGCTCCTCTAAATAGGCATCCTGGAAAATAGCCTAAGGGTAATCGAGCTTGTCGAAAAATCTTTAAACGGATTGGCTCGTTGGTGAACATTTGCAGGTTGTAAGAGAGCTGCTTGCAAAAAAAAAACAACAACAAAAAAACAAAAAAAAGAAAACTCCATCTTAAACTCAATTACCTGTTTCCAAGTCTTTTATTAAGCAAGATGTGTTGCCAAGATAAACATCCCCAGTTAGGTTTGATGGATGAATGGTGAATACAAACAACTGAAACATTAAAAGCAAACTCAACTTACTCGACTGCAATGATTAAAGCTCGACTCGAAACAATCGCATAAAAATGCAGCAACTGCACTTAAAATGAAAAAAATGTGCCTCTGATGTTTTATTGTGCTCGGTCTTAAATCTATCACACGTTGCTTAGTTTTAACAATATTAAACTGAACATGAACAGCGTGATGATCACGGTGGGTTACTGTGTTTGAGACGAAGCAAAGAGCAACTGCAGGGCGTGCCATCAGGAAGATCTGATCATCTGTGACATACACGTCAGACCTGCTTGATCACGGTAAATACCAGCAAACAGCAGCAAAAAAGACCATTCAGTCTCGTCGCATTTAGGCTTTTAAACTAGACTGAGCGCTTAAAAAGTAAGTGGTACAAACAGATTAAAATTTCTGGTCATAGAAAGTCTGTTGCAAGTCCAGAATGACAATTTTCATCATCTGTATCCAAACGGCAAAGATAACATGGATTCAAAAACTGTGTTGACAGTTCTTCGGGTTATTTTCATCTCCTTCTTCTCTGACTTGAGTAAACAGAAAAAGTAGCCATGAATGCAGGTATGCATTCCATAATCCATAAAGTTGGTTATAGTACTCCTGGTGATAATGTATATGGTGTTTATTGTGTCGCCAAATGGCACTAAAGACTCAGAAGAAAACAGAAGAACAAAGCTTGTGTATAAGCAAGAGATCTCACTGTGACGTGTTTGCTCTTTACTCAGTGAAGCTACTTGCTTTCTAGATAAAGTATCCAGAAATTTTACTCAAGTAAAGTGAAAGGTACGACACAGTAAAAGTACTCCTAGAGGTACATTGTGTTACTTTTCTCCACGTCTCACCCACTCAAGCGCAAACAGGATAGACTGTCTCTAAACATGTTAGAAAAATGAAGTAAATGGTAGCCAGCAAAACAACAACAACAAAAAAACATTCAGGTATTATTTTCCACACCACGTTAAGGAAAACCGAGCTGCAATTACTTCTTAACACCATTCTCGAGGCAGACAGCAGGAGCATAAACACTTTTGCTGCTTGTATTTACAGTTGAACGCTTTGGTGAGTGCAGAGTCTGATGCAACGACCTTGTTAAGGTTCTGAGAGAATAAAAGCAAGTCAGTGAAAGGGAGAGGCTGATGATAAACTTCCTTTCCAGTCTTTGCAGCAGAACAGAGGAAAATCCCTGCTGGAATTTCAATGTGCTTATCTGCTCTGACTCGGTTTTTACACAGCGTACAGTTTCACTTTGCAGCCGACTGACGCTATACAGTAATCTGAGCAATGTAAAAACACATGGGGGGCATGCTTTTCAGCCTGCTGCCTCTGTGCTGTTGCCGTTTCAAAGCTGAAGCCCAGCTGTGGAGCCCCCCAAAACATGTACTCCGCAGAGTCTTTTCACGTACTATCTTCGTCCCCCCAGACGCCCCTATGGAGCTGCTCAGGTGGCCAAGAGTGGAGAGACGCGATCGTACTGGGCAGCGTCCAGCTGTGCACACATCGCTCGGTGTGAATGCCAAGCAGAGCATGCATTTTCAATGTAACTGTGTCCATAGGGGATTGAATAAAAAATAACAAAAAAGGTATTAAAACTCTAAGGTATGACACGAGGTAATGGTTGCCACAAATCTTGGACTTACGGGTAAGTGAAGCACATAAACAATTGTGCTTAAAACTAACCGTAGTTGTAACTGATGGAAGTATGAATTCTGCTCTTCAGCACAAAATCCTGCAGTACAATGTCTTCTTGACCTTCTGGTTAGGAGTATTTCAGTCATGAAGCAGGATGAAGCTCCAGATCAGACCAACAAGTCCAACATGGAGCAACCCCAAGAGGTTTTTCCATGTCCTAGTCAAAGTTCAAGCTTAAATTCCATTAAGATGCTGTGTTGTGACTTTAACGGGGCAGTCAGGCTCAGAAAACCATCAGTGTGACTCAAAACAAGAGTGTGCTAAAAAACAATTTAGCAATTTAAAGAAAAAAAAAAAAACTTCTTTAAATTGTGAAACTCTGACTTCAAAATACTCGCTACGCTTCAAACACTTAAGGGAGACCATAAAAGCAAAATCAAGATTTCAGGCTTGTGGTGCTGTAAAGAAAAACTGAGCATGTGTAAATGATCAACAAAGTTAAAATGTCTGCAAAATAAATGTGTCACAGTGAACTAGCATTTTCCATT
The DNA here is from genome assembly GCF_001443285.1 of Poecilia latipinna. Lineage (NCBI taxonomy): Eukaryota > Metazoa > Chordata > Actinopteri > Cyprinodontiformes > Poeciliidae > Poecilia > Poecilia latipinna. The sequence goes on along the minus strand of NW_015113845.1, from coordinate 17,435 downwards.
TTACCGTATTTAACATCCATGTTGGCAGGTCAGTCCTGTCATTACATAAAACCTATTAGAGAAATTCAACAACATGAGGATGTAGTCAAGAATTTGACAAACTGAATATACCTCAATATTTCAAATCAGATCAGGACTTCAGAATTAAAATATGTTCTCCAGAAGATTAGTCATTGCAACTTCATGCACAAAAACGTAGCCATAATACTAAGAAAATCAAAATGTCCATCACATGTGATGTTTAGTTATCCCAGTTACTGACACAACTAAGTAAGCAGCGTTAAAATAAATTAATCTTTTTACTAAAGATGCATGAGCTGTAAAGATGTGGATAATGTGTTATTTTAATTTTAATATGTGCATTTAATGGAGAATGATACTGTGATAAAAAAAAAAATATTGTTTTTACAAAATAACTGGCACCACAGTTTCTATAAGGTACATATAATAAATGCTGAAACTTAAATTTCCTTTAAAGAGTAGATAAGTTTGAACAAAATGATAAAAATATTTTATCTTTTAATGGAGTGATGAGACAAAATGACCAGAAGTTTTGTTTTTTTTGTAAATTCTTTAAAAAGAAAATTACCTACAATAAAATAAAGTCCCATTTTAAATATGCATAAAAGAGCCATTTAAAGAAATATAAATATCATCAATGTCCCATTTTCATGCCACTGATTTACTTGCAGCTTCCAGTCTCAGAAACAAAGTAGTAAGATTATATTTTTAAGCACTGTTGGCTTGATTTTTTATCACACTTCCTATTAAATCACCTTAAGAACGTCGTTATCAAACAGATCTGTGATGTCACACTCAAAACTATTCACCTCACAGTGAAAAATCATTTCAGCCTCGTTTTAAATCCCATTCCTCGTCTTTCACTCTCTCCCTTTCCATTCCACAGCCGGTTTTCTTTCTCCAGACGACATGATTGGAAACGCATGCAGACATCAATACCCAAGCCGTCTGCTTGACAAGCTCCACGATTTCAGGGACTTTCTGAAAGTAATGAGACTTTGGGACACGTGTGTGAAAAACGGATCGCGTCGACAGGGCGAAACAGAAAGCAGGGAGGGAGGCTTCGTGTCATGCGTTAGCTCCCCTGCAGAAGTCTGTAAGTTGGGAAAGCAATTCGTATCTGCTTAATGAAGCATATAAAAGGAGTTTCCATGAAACGCCTTTCCTTTTGAAACGGCTCCATGACAACACTCGGCTCGGGTCACAAAAGCTTTTTTCCTGCTTCACGTTTTCCTGTTTGCTTATCTGCTTTCAGAATAAAGATGCTGCAGCATTTGATGCATTATTCTAATTAGACGAAGCTAAAACATGTTTATTGAGAAGTTCTGCTTTTGAAAAGTTTGCAAAGTTGTTTTTTTTTTTTTAAAAAAAGGTTGAAAATTAGGCAGTTCTCAAGAGTTTGGTTCTACAGGATAACTTCTCACCTCAAGCCACATTATAAGCTCAAAGAAAGCAGGATTTTTGACACATTTTCTGATTTAATATTAAAATAAAAGCTTCCTATGAATCTGGCATATTTTTCGGGGAATTAAAAAAAAAACAAACAAACCCTACAACTTAAGGAAACACACAATAAGCGTTTACATTCGTCTCTATCTTTCTCCTTCAGTCCCTTGTTCTTGCCCTCATCCTCTGAGTCTTACCCTCTGAGAAGCTGATGAGCCCCAAGATGTGCAGGAGCTTGATGGAGGCGAACACCAGCACCACGATGCCCACCGTCTGCAGCCCCTCTGTCTCCCAGATGGCGCTCAGCATCGCTCCACCCTCCGCCCACTCCGGGCCACCATACCCCGACCCAAACCCAGAGCCCGAGCCAGTCTCTTCCCCTTCCGAGGCGTCGCCAGGACCAGGACCAGCACTCCCACCCGGTCCTGCACTCCAGTTCCCCTGCACCCACTCCAGCGCTGCCCCAGCCTGCGAGCACCGGCCGGGCGAGTCCCAGCACCCTCCTTCTACCCCTCCGCTCCCTAAATCCAGTCTGAGGGTCAGGTTGAGCCGAGCCCACTCCCTTCCGGTTAAGAGCCAGGCGAGAAGAATCGTAAACTCATGAAGAAGTCGGTTAAAACTTAGAATAGATGACCTTAAAAGTCCCCGTCTTCCCCCCTCAAATGAGAGAAGTGGCAGTTGTGTAAAAGGAGGACAGAGGAAAATCTGGCTCCTCTCTGACAGTTTATGGCTTTCTGCTGCTCCTCCACGCGAACACCCTGCCTCTCTGCGATGTAAAGGGGAGGGAAGAAGAGAGGGAGTGGATTTGAGCGAGGGAGCGGTGAAGGGAGGGCAGCGGCAAGAGGCGCTCTGCAAGAACTTCTCCATGGAAGTGCTTAAATTAACTTCAACTGCAGCTCCTGAAATATGAAAGGGAGCCCAGAAAGTGTCACAAGATTATAATACCGCCGTTGACTACTGTGCTGTTTAGCAATATTAATAAATCAAGTAAATGGTGAGCTTCTGTGGCTGCAGAAAGGACTGTGGAGGCAGAAAACGGGGAACAAAAAGATGAAAGTGAGCACGGTAATTGCATCCGAACAAACGGACCGTTCTGAAAAGCGGGCATGTTAATCAATCATGCGCAGCTCACTTCCAACAGTTGAGAACACAACGTTTTTGTCAGCTCGTTTAAAAAGAAAGCTCAAAGTAAGCGCAAACAAACACATTCAAAAATGAAGTATTTTTTAAAAAAGTGCATATTTGGGGAAAAAAAAAAAAATGTCCGAGGCGAGTCAGAACGTGTCTGCTTAAACGGATTTCATTAAAACAGTTGATTTAACTTGAAGTCCACCTGCATGAAGCAGACAGAAAAAGAAAACCAGACACAGAAAGACAGAAAGCGACTGATTTATGTGATTAGTATTTGGCAGCAAAGGAGAGAAAATACTACCATCTGCTGGCCTTCTCCAGAGAGTCTGTTTTCTCCTAATCCACAGTGATTTCTCTACAAGTGCATATTAATAAATGAGAATATTCCATAAAAGGTAATGTAATTTAAGGATTCTGTTAAAAAGGCAAAAAAAAAACAAAAAAAAGTCCAACATGGCATCACATACACACACAAAGTGACACATTTCAACCCTGTCTTCCTGTTACTTCTGATGTTGATGACTTAATTCTGCACAAAACCCAAAATGCAGGTTGTCAGCAATTTGAATATTAGACGAGGGCAATAATAAGGAATTTTAAAACAGAAATGCTATGATCTAACATCAATCAATCAGAAGGAAGACGTCTGACTCAGCAGACAGTCGATGACGGCGTCCATCGACTGTCTGGTCAATGGCCGGTCTATTACTCCTCGTTTACTTCACAAGGAGGAATAGACAAAAGAAAGGCCGTAGCTAAAGAAGCTCACAGTGTACAAGCATATTAGAGGGAAGTTTAGTGGAAGGAAAAACAATCTTGGTAGGAGAAGTTGAAGAAGCAACAGGGAGAACTTCAGAGTGGATATGTCTGTGAAGTCAACCCCACTCACAAGGAACGGACTGCAGAGCTGTGAGAGCCACAGTGTGAGAGCTCCAACTGTGTTAAACCTCTCCAGAACCAGAGACAGTATAAGTATCTTACATAAGCAAACCAAAAACAAAAAAATTACATGTACAAAAAAAAAAATCAAAGTTAACAGCAACTTGAAATTTTTAACTTTTTATTTATATTTCAATGTACTGCAATGCACCGTTTCTAAAAGTATCTAAAACATACTTTTGAACTTTTTTTTAAAAAAATGTTTTGTGAGTAAAATAAGTAGCACTTGATGGCTGGAACAACAATATGTCTGCACTCTATTTGATTATTTTGACTGCTCTGCTTTCCTAGCCTTGCTTGAGTCACACATTACTGTTGTAAAATGCAAAAAGAAGGAAAGAAAGAACAAGACTCCCAGCTTAACTGCAATCATCACTGCAGAATATTATGTTGCCTCCCTGAAAGGAATCGTAACTCACCGCTTATTCAATTGCTCTGTGATAAATGACGCACGGATGGAAAAGCTAACAAACACGTCTCTTCTTTACATTCAGTGGCCCAGACCTGGTCTACGCTCCAAACCACATCACACAAAGGAACGCAAGACAGGTGGGATTCTGCTTTTCTTTGATCAAATATTTTTCACTTTAGAATAAAAGAAAACGTAAAGAAATGCACAGGATAGTGCAGAAAACACTTGAACTGTAACATTTTCTGGGTGCAGCCTATCTAACACTGGGGCTTAAAACTACTTTAAAAGACTTTCTCCCTGCTAGTTGTTGCAGGTAGAAGTAGTCTGACTCCTATGCTGGATGGAAAAGCAGTAAGAAAATTTAGATTTAAGTATTTTTCCGCTGTGCAAATACATGTGATTATCCAGTCCAACACTGTACGATTTTCAAGTGTTTGAAATGCTTTGTTAGTTTTACAAAAGGCAGCTGTCCTTTGTTTTGGGTCAGCAGAGGTCTTCACCTCAGAACTTTTGCCATCAACTTACAACAAATAGTTCATTTAGAAAGGGGGAGGGGAGGGGTCTGCAATCACATCCAGCCAAGTTGTTTTGAAAAGCTTATTAAAATGTCACACAAAAAGGTTGCATTTTATGTTAAATAATCAGTTATTATGACAATTAAGTATGACAATTTAAAACTCATCACCAGAATGATTAGACTGATGAAACCTTGAACTTTCCCTGCAATCAAACCACACTCAAGTCCAACATGTTTCCATTTGTTGGGCAAGTCCTTTATCTTAGACACACAGCAGCAGCAGCCTCACTCACAAAAAACCAACATAATTTACTATTCTGCTTTTCATGGCAGGTAGAAACCAATTTGAAGCGATTTCCACATTCTTCTGAACAAATTGCTCCTCTGTGGTGAACAGAGGGTACATTAAATGCAATAAATACTGGGAACTACTGTTTATCACCGTTTTCTTGCAAACATTGTTTCTTCTGCACGGTTTTGAAAACTGCGGCAAGCAAGGAAAACAGCAGAAAATTGAGATAAAATCTAAATTGAGCAGGATTAGCTTTATACCTACCTTTACTTGCGGCTGTAATAAACTGTAGCGTTTAACTCCCAGTATTATTTTGTTCTATACAGCCACTAAATGTAGAAACTAAGTACCACCAAACAGCTCAATTTCCATAATTCAACAGGTTTTATCTGCCCTGTAGCTTAGAGCCACACTCAGTGAAAAAAAAAAAATTATTCCAGCAAAAATAAAGTGGCTCTCATTAAAACCCATCATCAATCAAAGCGACGGCGGTGTGCCGGACGAGCAGAGATGAGGTCGCCTCGTTGTTTACACATCAGCTTAAGCTCAAAGTTTGATATAATTAGGTGGCACCTGTAGGGGGTTTGCTCAGGCATGCAAAGCAGCAGTAAGCATTCAGTCTGCTTTCTCCCCCTCCCCCCCCCCAACGCAAAATAAATGAGGTTGTCATACTTACAGAGGTGGCGCCTATGAGAGGGTTGGCAATTATGTGTTGTGAACCAGAGCAACCCTCGGTGAAGCGGCATGGGCAATCAGGCATGGAGTGCCGTGGGGTGACTGAAACCACTGAGTTATTTGTGGGGCTCACGCCGACAATTGTCTCTCTGGACATAAAAATGTAATGTTTGTCTCTTTACCCTTTTTATGCTAAAACAGTAGATGGGACGAAAACCTGAACATGGATGACTCGACTGATTTCAGCTCATTCTATTCGCTGTGGTTCACTTTCAGCTTCTAGGAACCACTCTCTCGGGACCCTGAGCTGGTCCTCACACACGGACAAAGCTTGGAAGAAGACTGTTCATCCTGTGGCAAATCAAGAAGCACAACATTTCACAGATGCTGCTGGTCGTCTTCTACACTGCCATTATTCAGTTTGTCCTGTGTTTGTCCAAACAAGGACAGGTCCACTCCAAACTGCGACAAATAATAAGGTGTCCAAAGAGGGTGATTAGGGCACACCGTCCCTCCATCCGGGACCGATACAGATCTGGGGTCAGGAAAAGAGAAGCTGAAACCTCTGTAGATCCCACACAATCTGGACACTAATTATTTAGACTTTTGCCAACAAGTCAGCGCTACAGAGAGCTGTTCGCAGAAACTAGCAGCCAAAGATTGTGTTTCTTCCCCAAAACTGTCTCTTGGATAAATACTTCACAGCCTTAGTCATCAGCTGCTCTGCTGTGAAACAAAAATAATCAATCCTAACCTGCATTGATCTGTTTTTTTTTTAATCCTGCATCTTATTTCCTCTTAAACTTATATATTTAGACATAATGTCTAAAAGTTGCAAATGTGTGAAACTGTAGTCAAATGTTTTGTTTTTGGCCAATCACCAAACAACAATAACTTTGGTTCTTATTCCGATTTATTAAATGTCATCCAAGATTTTGTTACAAAGCTAAAAGAGTTGACTTTGCTTTAAGCCGTCACTTGCTCCTTATACATTACCCAATAAGTTTTGTGCGTTATGTTATTCAGCTGAGCTGCCTCTTGCATAGTTCATTGTGCCCTTCTTTTAAACCTCAAACTGTAACAGATGTCTCATAATTCAAGCTCGGGTGGGTAGCAAACAAATGGGCTCTGCTGTTTTCATTATCATTTGATTGCTACAGGAGGATCCTTCCCCCCCCCCACAGCATCTACAACTTCTTAAAACAAATTCGTAATGTGAGTTATAGCAACATTTAAATTCCTTCTGGGATTAATAAAGTATTTCTAAAATAAATTTAATTGAATTCATATAATTCTCTATCAAAATGAGTCCTGACCAGGATTGTCAATTTATTAGGTTTTATATATATATATATATAAAGTACAGTAGCAAAGTTCTGAAAATGTTCATTTAAAGAGAGTTTAGAAAGTGATTGCAGAAAAACAGAGCTGAAACTGAAGCACTCCAGATTTTGTCTCTTGGACAGAAAAATTGAGGCATTTTTATTGTGATGAGATTAACACTAAGTAGTGTGTAACTGTGAAGTAAACTACATAGTACCACCCCTCTAAACCTATTGTTGTCACTGTGTGTGCGCTTAAGCAGCAGTAGCTCTCCGTTTAGTTACATAATTTTGTATAACGTAAACACTAAGACAACATAAGACAAGGGTCATTTTATTCAAGATTATCACACAGGCCAGAGCGTACTTTAGATCAGTCAATATGGTCAATATTTTTGACCAGTCAGCAGCTCAAGCTCATATTTCTTTGTTCACTCAGGAATTTTAACCTCATGTTTGTGAATATTTTCTTTGTGCTGTTGTTGGATAGTTTGTGCTAAGCATACTCTCCTTTAATCTCAAGCAATAAGTCAGCAGGAAAACTAACCACTGAAAGAAAATGGTAAAAAAAAAAAAAAAAAAACCAACAACTTTGAATATCAGCCACAAGTCCAGGTTAATACAGAAGTTTCAGAAGCTAAATATATTTATGCTGAAGTAAAATTACGTCTGTCCTGCAGCAGTTTTACCTAGATTGTTCATCATAGTGTTACAGGGAAAAGTCAATGCCTTGATGAAATGGACAGTAGCACAAAGCTTGGGGCAATGTGCTTCAGCAGATAACATTGACCTGGTCGTCTCCCTGTTTTGCCCACATTAACCCCACTGTTGCCACAGGTAAAGGCAACATGTTGCCACGGGGAGCAGGACATCTGGTTTCGCTGGACGCAGCTCGTCATGTCGTTTACAGTGGAGTATTCTTAAGAAGCAACGTGCCAGTGACGATTAACCTCAAGGTGCAAAAGGCAGTGTGAAACAAGCATTAGCTGGGGACAGTAAATGTAGTAGTGCAAAGGTGAAATGAAATTGCAGAGAGAAAACAGGAAGGCCGGAGCCACCGTCCACACATTAAATATGTAGAGCACAGTTCACCGGCAAGACAGAGAGGAAATCAATTCAAGTGGAGTATATGCCATGAGGTTATGTAATTGCAGATATGAACACTTTTTATATCTGCTTCTGATTTATCAGCACCACTACAACAGCAGATGCATCTCCTTTGAAGGAGTCCCATTGATCTGTTTAAAACACAAATACTGTAAAATTTTCAGAGGTAAAAAGTCAACAGACGGAGGCAACAGAGCTGAAAATATGCATAAAACATTTTTTTTTTCCTGTGGTATTTGCAAGTTATTTCATGTAAATGGGGTTTTGTGAAAAGTTCTCTTTTTTTTACCGAAGTAATGTGCTCTTGGCAAGCTGAGATTTTGAGAAATAATGACTAGCAGCCACCTTATACCCGTTATCAGAGCAGCGCAGGAATACTTTCAAATGTTCCCTTTTTTCGAGATCTTCTAACAATGCTTTTTTTACTTGACAAACCTGAAGTGGGTGCGGCTCAAAATGGCACTGAAGTGAATGAAACATGTAACCTGAATTTATTTTGATATCCAACTCAGACAAAATGTGGAAGGTGAAACTTAATGAATTCTAATTTTCCCTCAGACCTTTTTTAGAAGAGGTTCACCTGTTGCCCCTGAAGTAAGGGATGTTTTGTAATCTTTATATGCTCAATCACAATTTAAAATAAACATCAACCTTACAGCGATTTCAAAAGGTAGATAATATAAAAGCAGTTTTGAAAGTCAAATTACGGTTTTCAGATTTTTCTGATGACAAATAAAAATGAAAACTACTTTTTTCAGAATGTGATCACAATAAAACACAGTTTGCACAAAGAGGAGAAACTAAGCATCTGCACCTATATATTATTTTAAATTTTATTTCTGATTTGATTAATGAAAATAACCTTGTTCACGTTGGAGTAATGAATTAGTTCAGAAAGTTTAGGTGATGAACTATTTTGACCTGAATCGTTCAATATAATTCTTGCTAATAATGGACCAGTACAACACCCTGTGCTTTTAATGGTACCAGTATGTATAAATAATGGGTTTTTTACAAAAAAAAAAAAAAAAAGGCAATGTGACCATAAAACATTTTACCAAGTACTTCACCACTGCAACCGAGCTTCACAACATTATAATGAATGGCAAAAACATCTAATTAAAACCTCATCAGGTTTTGAGTTGCTTTTCCTCTTATAAATGTAGTTAAAATCAGATTCATTTCTGCAGAGAGCCATATGTTCACACGTCCTTCCAAGTGACGTAAAATAGTGCTGTATAAGATTTTTCTAAATAAATTAACCAAAAATTCAAAAAGGTTTCTGAAACCATTTCTGCAGAGAAACAAAAATATATCTCTGACTCAATGGACTCCTGAGGTAATTTTAAAACAATTTTAATAATCTATGTTTGGAAATAATGGGACGCCTTATTCTGATTTAACTGTGTGGAGACATCCATTGCTGGAAGAGTGTTAAATGAGATAATATAATTTATTTGTTTGGTCCATGAATCTAATAAGGAACTGAGTAAGATAACACTAATAAGCAAAGAAGATATTAATGAGAAACAGTTTTAGAGACCATTAAAAAGTAGGAAAATCAGTAAGTACAATATTGGAGATTCTAATATCACCCCAAACAGCATTTAATTACATGAAGCCCTATGGAGAAAAACCCCCAGAAATTTAATGAGCCAACAAGTCTTTGAAATTCAAGGCAAATGTAAATGAACCCCTCTTAAGCAGGACATGTGGCGTTTTCAGCTCCAGTAAGAGTGAAGAATCACACCAAGGCCCGGAATAATACATAGCGCCGTGGTTTTGTTGTACAGATTTCGAGTTATATTGGGAAGTGCCAAAGTTATGTGAGAATTCTGCACAAACACAGGAACAGGGAGGACATGAAGCTACAACAGTACACATAATACACTAGTAATTTCACCGAACCCATTCTGAGTTAACATAGATTAGTGTCTAACGGTCTAAATCCACTAAGGCCATGGTTTGTTGCATTTTATCCCAGTTAGAGCGTAATCAGTCAGGTATACTTTAAAAAGAAGGGCAACTATTCAATTCAGTTAGATTTAGATTGTTTATACAGCACCATTTATTAAATGTCTAAACAAACCTGCTGAATCTGAAAGACAAATTTATTTCTTCGGACCTAGTCCTGGTGAAAACGACCATTCTCAGAGATCACATCCAAAATTATAGATTTTCGTTCTGCAAGCTCTTGAAATATAACAAATTTTGTACACATGAAACTTTGTTGGCAAAGTTACCAAAATAGCTGCTGGTGAAAGACGTATTCGGACATAGATAATGAACAAGAAATGAATTAGACACCCTTAGAGAGGCTGAGTCCAAATAGTCATGAAAAAAACTAAATGAGAAGCAGCCTTAGAGTTAAATTAATATAATAAAGGGGAATGTCTTAGCTGAAAAGAAGCGTACGGTAATCCTTACTTAGCCTTTGGTTTAAGAGGGTCACTGAGTGCAAATAAACTGTGCAGTCAGAAGTCCAGCCTTGGACGTTCGGTAAGCAAAAGGAATCCTGCTGGAAAAGACAAAATTACATCTTCCTTCATGCAGTTTCTTAAGACTGTGGTTCCCTTATTGCTAAGATTAATGACGTGTTAAGAGTTAATGCTGGTGAAAACATCGCTAACAATGTTAAAATCCGGCAGAGAGAAATGCAACGCAACACCACCGCTTTAATGTCTACTCAAGTACTCAAGACCCCCGCCAAGTACTGCACAAATTGTCCTGGAGTTCACTTTGTTTTATTACTCTTTCATTGAATAACATTTTCCAGATAGCAAAATGAAAGCAATAAGGAACACTCTTCCCAGGTTATGAATAGCAATAATAGGACAAATATTAAAAAGAGACAGATTAGTCGCATAATATTTAATAAAAGATCACCGCCGTGATTCATTTTGTCATGTTGATTAACTTGCTCTATTCAAACAGCCTCCTTGTTATCGGCTCTTTTCTACATTCCTAACATCACGGGGCTTATGAGGTGTAAACAGTAATCATCCCTTTATGCATGCAAGAGTAAACCTGCTCTAAATTAGCTCTAACCTTGAGCTCTAACCACGTCATGCCTGCATGACGTGGCATTACGAATGCGGGAAATCATCTTTGTAGAAGATGTGACCGGATAGACTAGATGCAACACACCCCACATTAATCTGAAGCCGTACACCCTGTAAGCATTTTCTAGTAACACACACACGGATGAGCAGTGAGAAGAAAATCCAACTGGTCCCTGGGACTCCAATCAAAAATGCTGTATTAACTCTTTTGCACCAGTAGGTGGCAAATAATTAAGTTGAATACAATAAAAGCTCAAGAGACGATCATGCATGATGCAATTCAAGGCTGAAGGATTGGTGTTTTCTTTGACACAGTTTATTCTTTTCTCTCACTTGCTGAGGCAACTTCTTCAGCACACATTTAAAGTTTCATTCCGGGCAAAGTGAGACGCCCCACTATTGTTGGGATTTGCCGCTCAGAAAGTTTGATCTTTCCTATTATTATTTGGACATCCAGTCGACAACTCACACGCCACAATTACGTTTTGTTAGATTTATTTATTTATTTTTTTACAGAAAAAAAAGAAAATCTGTTAAAAAATCTGTCACTTCTCTTGAATTATTGATAAGACAAAAGATCCTTAAAAAAAAAAAAGAACACATATAAACACAGAAGAGAAAGCAGGAGAGGCCCCAGATAGTTTCAGTTGGCTAAATGACACCATTACGGCAGCATGTGTAATTCATCACATAAAGCTCAGCTATTTTAAGACTACATATACATGTGAGTGTGGCCTTGACTCATTATCGTTAAAGCCACTTATTCAAACGTGCCGGCTGGTAAAAGCCACACGTTCAGCAGGATAATTTGCCGTCCTTGTCAGCTGTCACATCCCCAAGCACTGGTGGCACGCCACTGTCACTCACTGTCTCACAACTAAAGAGGAGCACCGAGAATGAAAAGAGCCATTTGCGTCAGGCTGTGTTCCAAGTCTATTTTTATCCAAAAGCCATCAAGTGGAAAGAATACCACAGAGTAATAATCAACCTTTACAAGTTTCTGTGTAACATCTTGGCTGATTGGGCTTGTGTTGTGAAGGTCTGTTTATACCGTGCATCAGCGCATCGTTTTGGAAGTAGTGTGAGAAAAATGTCAAACCTACATACTTTAGGTTAAAAAGTGGATTGTGCACAATGAGAAAAATAATAATAAAATCCTTTCAATTCAAGAAAGATCAAGTTTCTGCCAGTTGGTCTTTCCATTAGCTGCTTTACATTAAAAAAAAAAAAAAAAAAAAAAAAAAAGTAGTAACCCTCCTTGACAAATCGTGAATGAGCTTGGATTGCCTTTTTTTTCCTTCAATTTTAATAGCAAACAAAAAAAAGATAAGTAGAAAACAAAAGTAAGCATCAAACATATTACTGACATGAAAAAATCTCTAATTGCTTTCCAAAAACCAGGACCAGATCTAGTTTCTGAGGGGAGACGTTTGCTTGTTGCCTGTGAAAGCTCAACCATACGGCAAGCAGCTTGGCAGCCTGCACAGAAAACAGATCTTATAAATAACAGGTGGTCTTCAGAGCCTGAGAGACCCAACTATTCAATATTAGATTCACACTCTGGTGACAAAAATTCAGTGTGGCACCTTGACAAATCTCCAGTGGGCATTGCTTCAGCTATTGTTCCCCATTAAGCTACACAGAAACTAAAATAAAAAAACCCTTCCATGAAAAAAAGGCACCTTTCACCGTGACTGTAATTTACTTAACTTATCACCTTAGCATTGATTTACTGCAACTCTGGACCAACTTTTCTTCTTTATAGTCAGAAACAGAGAACTTGCCCTGAATGGACAGCATCTTACCCAGTTTCAGTTTGAGATGAGATTTATCCTTTTCATCAATAAACAAGAAAAATTATACCTCTAAAGGTGAGTCAGCAGCCAGACCATTTGGGGGCAACCATCGGGTGTTTGTCAGCGAGGTTTCCTGGGTGAGAAAATGTCTTGTTTTGCAGTGGTTTTTACTTTTTTACGTTTCTTTTTGCATCAGGACAAAACAAATTCCATTAACTTCTTTCCTGGCCATCGTATGTGTAGCATTAGCCTGTATTAACTGTATGGACTTATTGTTTAAGTAGCGTAGAACGTAGCTTCAGCAGTTTGATAAATTCCCACAAGGGTTTACGTGCAGAAAAGTAGGATTTTTCCACCATTTCCAGTCACTTCTGTTATGTTCCAGATTTTTTTTTTATGTTTAGCAAACAGGAGAAATGTCATTTTTCCCAGATTGTTCCAGTTTTTAAGCTTCCAGCTGCTCCAGCATGACATTTGGTCCTCAGCTGTCTCACTCTCATTTGGATAAACAGGTTATCCAGCTCACAGATGATGCGAGCTTTCACAAACAATCCACGTTCCTCCTAATTTGATAAGCAACCATTAAATTGAGCACAACAACGGTTGCCGAATATGAAACGTGATCCCGAAATAACACCAGAAGCAGGAGTGAAATCGTTAAAAGCAGGATGGTAAATCCTAATAGTTGGTCAAATGTGCAATGCACGAGTCATCTTTAACTATTGAGGTAGTAAGCAGCCGTCAGGTGAGTCAGGGAGACAGAAGGTGGGAAATTAAAATAGCTTATAGGACATGTGTGGTGGCTGAATGAGCAGATGATAGGAAACTAGCCTTTCTTTTAACATTCTTCCATAATATACCACTTGTATAACTCAGAGCTTGTAGAATAATTCTATCATGACATTTATAAAAGGAGAGCAACTTCCTGTGAGCAACATGTGGCATCTCTGAAAGACCTCAAAGCAAACCAAGCTGTCAAATTCCTCCAAATAGTGCAAATGCAAATGCAAAAAAAAAAAAAAAAAAAAAAAACCTGGGCATAAAAAAGTTTGCCAAAAGAATAAATAAAAAGTAAAACCAACAGTTTGTCATTTTCCTTACCGTCATAGCCAGCTTCCAGCAGCCCAAACTGCTCCAGCACCTTCACAAACACAACCACAACTACCAGCACGCCGATCATTTCCAGTCCCTCCAAGTTCATAGTCAACATGTCGCCCGGGTCACAGCCTGCCCATGGCCGGTGACGCTTAAAAACCCAGTGCACAGGACTGTTAGCGGGCCATTTAGCTCCACTTTAAGAGCCCTGCATCTGTGGCTCTGATTAGAGACCGGCACAAGTCAGAGAGGGAGCGAGGGGGAGAAAAGTGAGTGGAAGGGAGAGGGAGCGAAAAAGAGGGAGGAGGAGGGGAGGCAAAGATAAAATACACACGGAGCTGTGAAGGGAGAACGGGAGAAAGGAGAATGAATGAAAGTAATCGCATTGAGAAAGATAAATAATAGACCGAAGGGTGGAAGAGAAGATGCATCCTAATGACAGATGATTGTCCACTAATGCTCCCTTTCAGTGCAAGTCACCAGTGACAGATGCTAGCAGCAAGATCTAAGTCACAAGAGATTCAGAAAAGCATTGATGTTTACCTAAAAATAAGATGGGTTTGTTTTTATCTTTTTATCCAGGGGGAGTTTGTTCCAACATTTGCGGCAACCTAAACTATGCTTTCACGTTGATTAGCGGCTGGCATTTCAGGCGGTTTTCAACAAAACTCGCTCAAAGTCCACAACTTCTCTGTCTACACGATGTGGAGGCTGCCTGTGGTTTAATATGGTTTATTTATTTTAATTTACGCCATTGTGTTATTTTAGTTTTGCTGTAAATAATTTAAAAGTTTTTGGCGTCAATTTGCCTCCGCTCAACTCCACTGACTGAAATTCGTCAATTTTCCCAGGACAGGGATTCCATCAGCAGGTTAAAGGGAAAATCTGTAACTTTCCTACAAAATACCTCAAACTAAAATTTCAATGCTTGTTTCGTTCTTTTTTGGGAAAGGGGGTCACACAGTAAAGGGGATGATATGGAGGAAAAATGCCCAAGCTGGGAATCAGATGCGAGGACTCAGAGTTTTACAACATCTAAAGTGTGGCGCCATGCTGGTTCTCTTTAACCGATTTCTCAATTCAACAAGTTTGGCAATGATGAGACCTGGGTGTGGCTGACCAAATTTTACAAAAATGTGGTTAATTATTGCTAAATCATACTTTCACAGGGATGGAGATTACTTTTCCCCAAATACAGCCATATTGATTCGGAAACTATCCTCCCTTACATTTACTCATGTCTCCGTCTCATTCATTTTTTTTTTAACAATCTGAAAAAAAATAAGCACGACAGAAAAAATAAATAAACCCAGCACCGTAGAAAAGTGTAATGGGAGGCAAAAAAACCCCCCCAAAAAAACATTTCCCCTGTATTTGATAAGTTCTACAATAAATCCCACCAGTTCACCTCAAGTCATTTCTATCTTTAGTCAATAAAGCCCTTTATTTCAGCACCAAATTATAAGCTGCGAACTGGATACCCAGGGTGTACGGCAACATTTCCTTATAGCACGTACAGCACAATGGATTTGATTGGAAAGCCCCTTAACAAAACAAAGAAAAACAAAAACAGTTTGCTAAACAACTTGTTGTGCCGCCCAGGCCATGCCGTTATAGTCCTCTGCCTTTCTCTGAGCTCAGCAAGCCTGTGCTTTAGAGCGTGCAACACAATAATCCCTCATTACGATGCTTCAGCTTTGGCTTGAAGCCTTTTTTTGTTTGTTTGTTTGTTTGTTTTAAAGTGGTGTCTAATTGGCTGGCACACTCTGATTAACAAATCTTTTTGAGCAAGGTCACAATTGATTGTGTATAATTTATGATGAATTATATGTCGTCGAGCAAGACGGGTCAAATACGATTCGTTTTAGTTTTGTTCTGAAACCATCAGTGGAGAGCACTGCTAACTAAAAGTATGATTCAAATTCAATACAAGTCGATAATTATTATTGATTTTTTGTTTGTTTGTTTCAAGTATCCAAAATACTGCCAAAGTGGTGACGTCACATTTCCTTTTTGATCCACAATTTTCACTTGTGTCATTTTTTACAGATCACTTCCTTCAGATCTATTTTTTTTTTATTTTTATTATTTTTAAGGAGTTACCTCCGATCTCCTCAGGCACACTGTGTGTGTTCTTTGGACTGTTCACTGTCTGCGGTCGGCTGGATTTTCATAGTAAAGTGTACCAATTGCCTACACTTGTTTGTGACAAAACTCCTTCATTTCCCACAATCCAAATGGTACTAGCAAGTTTTTGCATCTAGATCAGTTTCTGCTCTGTTTCTTCTGAATTTATTCTAAGAATAAATTAAGATAGACTATCTAGCGATTGAAATATTATTTTTCACTTGTTTATTGGAACCTTTGAATTTTTTTTCTTTTTCATTTTGCTGTTTTTCAAAGCTTTGAATGCAGCGAGTCTATGAAGAGGCTCCTGAATGATTGGTTTTAAAGGTCAGCAGGAGATATAACTCTAGCTTTTTCCAGTGCCTACAAGATGAGCTTTACCCTTTTTTAAGCAATCTATACTCATATTATTCAATATCATGGACACCAAACATTTCTGGAATGAATATTGCAAATATTGCACAACATTAGTCGTTTTGCCATGGATCTACAGCGAATCTCTGGATCTTTTAGATTATTTTTGTGTGCGCACGTTTGTACAGTTGTTGGCCTTCAACCACAGGTGATGGATGGATGGATAAACATATACATTAAACACTAAAAGAAAAAAACAACTTGTAGACATGTCTCTGCTTCAACACACCTGACTCAAATAATTATGTCATTACTTTTACTCTGGAGAACTTGACTAAGGACATGATTCAGACATTTGGTTCAGGTGTGTTGGACCAGAGATGCATCTAAAAGCTGTAGGACACCAGCCCTCAAGGCCTGGATTTGAAGATCCCTGAAACATGTAAGAAAGTTAACAGTCTTTTTTTTTTTTTATGCAGACCTAAAAAAAACAAAAACTTCTGATCAATTCCAAACATTTCTGGATCTTGGTAGACTGTCGGTGTCCAGAGAAACACAGGAAGATCATCTTTTCAAAAGGCCTGAAGCGTGTTTTGAATACGCTCAGCACATAAGATTCTCTCAGAAAAGAAGCCTAAACGATGTGGTCAAAAGAAATCCTTCGTGTTTCCTCCGTCTCATTGTGAAAGCCGAGTATGTGATCAATATAGCAGATGCTGAGCGTGTGTGCTCTGTAAATGAACTGTGCTGCACACACGTCTGCGTGGGAAGCTTCTCAGGAGCAAAAATCAGAAAGGTGAAAGAAAAATGTTGTAGAAGTCTGCTGAGAGGAGGTGCAGCAAGACAGGGAGCACATCCAAGTTAATAGAATTTCTTTCACTTTTTTCTAACCTAAGAGACCTAAGATTTTACAGGTTTTTTTTTACATTCCTTTTCAATTCTAACATCTGTTCTCCAATCACTTCAGAACTTGGCATAGGGTACAATCAAGGCCTTGGGCTAATGGTAATGAAAATAATCAAGGCTTTCATCATCGCTACATCAATCAGTGTATGATTGGTGATGAAGGTAATTGCCTCTGCATAGCATTGTGGTGAGTTGGTTGAAGCAGGGGAGCTCGGTGGCTCTGTGGTGTAGGT
>NW_015113844.1:192109-192904 GCF_001443285.1 Poecilia latipinna | reverse complement strand
AACGTTGATTCAATGTTTCTGGCTGCCATTGATTCAATGTTGTTTCAATCATTCTGTGCTATCTGGGTATTTTTGCTATTTTCTCCACATTTTGTTACACAAGAGCTTCAATGAATATCAGTAAATTTGAAAATATGATTAGATGTAATTACTCTGTGCAAGTGGTGTCCTTATAGAGCCTGTTGCAGATAGAAATTTTTCAAGAACAATATTTGTGTTTGTGGATCTATAAATACTGTATCATGCATTTCCCTAAAAATTAAGAAATAAATAAGCTTTTTTTTTTTTTTTTTAAATCACAATCTCTATCATTATCACAACATTACCATAAAATATCACCATAAAATTCTAAGTACATATCGCCCATCCCTATCTTGACTCAGTGTCAAGTCAAGGATGTGATTCCCCCAACTGGCTTTTGCTGCTTTTACTATCAAACTTCTTGCACTCGACTTTCCACTAAAATGACAAATCTGTGAAAGGGTGCTCTAAAGGCTGTTGAATAATGAGGTGTGCTTAGTATTTATTTATTTATTTTTTTTTACAAACAACTGCCTAAACATTGGTTTCTCTTATTTTATAAATGATAATGTTGAATCTGCTGTGTGCTTTGCATACTTGAAGGCAGATATAAGTCATTTTCAGAATGGCCTGATCATTTTGGTTATGTGTGATACATAAAAATCCCAAAATTAAGAGGTGCTGTTTTTCGGGGGGGCGGGGGTGGGGAGGGGGGGGGGGGTTAGGGAAAAAATTTTTTGTGCAGAGAAATTTGAAAGAAAAAAATAACACCCC
>NW_015113844.1:183082-189098 GCF_001443285.1 Poecilia latipinna | reverse complement strand
AGAAGGAAGGGAGGTGTGGGGTGGGGTGGGGGGGGGGGGGGGGGGGGGGGGGGGGGGGGGGGGGGGGGGTTAGTGAAAATATATATTGTGCAGATGAATTTGAAAGCAATAAATAACAGCCCACAACAGTGGAAACGCATAAGAGTTCTTCATGTCACAATGCATGGACTGGATGTCATGTCACACGGCCTTCATATAATTAAAATATGAGCTTTAGTGAATCATTAACACAATAAACCCATTCATGAATGTTGTGGGTGTTGGTGCTGTGGGCAGTGTGTGTGTTGTTCTCTGTGTCTCTCCAGCAGATTGAATGTGTTGGTCCTGGTGAAAAGTGATGATGACCGGCTGTATTTTAATGATCACTACTCTCATTTTGGCTGTCTGTCTGCCTGTGTATGTGCATGTGTGTGTGCGCGTGTGTGTGTGTGTGTGTCTGTGTGTGTGTGCGTGCATGTGTGTGTGTCTGACCTCCCCAGCATGACGGGCATCATGACAGGTGACGACGCTGCTGAGGTCGTACAGTCAGGATGACACCTACCCAGTCCCGCTGGCCTCATTAGCAAAACTAAGATGTCTCCCCACCCGGCTCCCTGGCCTATCCTCTGCCTGCCCGACAAACCAGGAGCTGATTGAAGTAGCCAGGTCTTCCTGTTGCTATAGTAATAGGCAACAGTGGCTCATCAACCCCCCCTCAGAAACAAGGTTTTGGCATTCCTGGAGCTGTGGGCTTTTACGGCCTTCCCCCTCGGCGCTCCTGCACACCCCCACATTGTTTTGCACGCGCTGCGTTTTTGCAGACAGCAGCTGTTTTTGGTGAGCTGTGTATGAATTTGGAGTCTCGGTGGCTCACAAGGATCAGGAAAAGTTATGAAGTGGGAGCGCACAATTACAACCACAAACAGATGAGCACAAAGCAGCACATTAGAGACATGCTGAAGACAAACAGCTTACTGGTTTTTAAATGTTTTCCACTGAAAAAAAAATCTGAAAAGTCTGGCAAGCATTTGGTCTCATTGCTTCTAAATAAGATCCAGTGTGAGCAACAGAAGACACCTAATTAGTAAATAGAATCCACCCGTGTTGAGTATAAATGCAGCCGTTCTGTGAAGGCCTCACAGGTTTACTGGAGAACATGAGAGAAAAATAAACAGCACCATGAAGACCTCTGTTCAATCAAAACCATCTGAAAATGGAAAGACAGCTGGAAGCCTACCATGACACGACTGTCCACTTAAACCAGGGGTCAGTGACCTTTACGGCCCTGAAAGACATTTTTGTCTTCAGTCCAGCTAAACAAAGTACAAGAGGTCAAAACACAACAATAGATTCAGGCCTTACTGTCCTAACATTATTTTGTAAACAGGGTCTTCCGAGCAAACATGGAAAAAAACTAACAATAAATTCGACCCTGAACACACCATACCCACACATTGAAACATGGCAGTGGCAGCAGCATGCTGTATGGAAGCTTTATTCAAATGATGGGTGGAAATATAGTCAGGACAAAAAAAATTACTAGATTGGCCTAGTAAATGTACAGGCCTAAATCAAATTAGGAATCTGTGGCAAGACTTGATAATTGATGTTAGCAGACACTTTCCGACCAACCTGATGGAGCCTGAGCGATTTTGTAGAGAAGATGAGGCAAATATGTCAGATGGGCATTGTGTATCTAGAACCCCAGCAAGCCCCAGAGATTCCTGCCTGGAATTCCAGAATTCCAGCAAAAGGTGGTTCAACAAAGTCATAATGGGGGCTAAAAATAAAATCATGCCACACTTTTCAGAATTATGATGGTAAAAATAATTCTGATTCTCTGAACTTCACATAGTACAATGTGTTGGTCACCACATGAAATCCCAATAAAATAATTTGTTGTTGTAGTATCACTTTATGAAATTGACTTTCAAACTAATATTTTTTAAATATGGTCTAAAATAATAGCCTAATCATCTTTTCACTAAGTTTTTTTTCAGTCTAAATGATCTTTTAGCAAAAAAGAAAAGAGACTGAGTTCAAATATTTTAAGAAGTTGACAATAATATTTAACTTTAAATTGTGTCATTGTTCCAGAGGAAAACAAATGTTTTGAATTCATTGTTCATATTTAGGCTCCATATTTTATTTTAGTTGAACAGCCGGGATTAAAAACAACTCCACCACTTTCATGTTTACCCCACACACTGCATATTATCTGTATACATCCCATACTATTTCAGCTCTGAACGCAATAGCGGAGCCACGTATGAATTACTTAAACTCGTGTGCAGTAAAACGATTGCCCGCTCTTTGTGCAGTATTGCCCTCCATCTGTCCGTTTGTACTGTACAAGGCATGCAGCAGCCTTCTCCAGCAGAGCATCGCAACGATGGGAAGAGCCTCCTTCAAAGACGTGAGCGGCCATGCACTCCTCTGCTATGGCACATTGGCATCAGTTACACCATAATTTCATCACCGCCAGCTCCCTGTGAATCCTGCTTACATTAACTTTTTACAGGGATTGGCAACACAGAGGCAGAGACGCATGGCAAGTGCCAGCTCTCCAGCCCATTTACATTCAGCCTCCTCCGACTGAACCAGTTGCTCCCAATGTATTGTGCTTTTGTGTGTGTTTGTGTGTTTGCGTGTGTGTGTGCATGTGTGTGTGTGTGTGCGTTGTTTTTGTGTTTGTATGAACAATTGGTGCAAATGGGGAAGAATCCCTGCAGTTACAGTGGGATTACAATGGGAAAAGCTTGAGGATTAAAAAAACAAGAGGACAGGGAGACTTCAAAGTGAGCAGGGCTGTTTGAATGATGGCTGATGTATTGTTTTGATAAGTGTTCCCTGAGGAGAACAAGCAAGGCAGCATGTCACTTGCTCCTCTCATCTGTGCGATATGGAGCTGGGCGCGTCAGCAAACCAAGCCGTAATTGCACAGTTCACAGGCACACAGGAGCACACACACACGCACACGCACACACACCTACACACACACACACACACGCACACGCACACACACTGGGGGCACTTATACAACGTAATTAATTAGCTTTATAACAGGAGTTAATATGAGCGTGTTAGACAGTGAGATGGGGATGATTACGCTGGCGAACACGGGAGGAGAGGACGCTTATCAAATATAGACAATTAGATCCCATCCCTCCTGATTTACACACCGGCTGTAATCACTGATTTCACCAGCTGGAAGTGATTGTTAGGAAATTAATTTCACTCCATTCCTGTCTGAATATGAATAGACATTTAATAAAAGACGTGCTATTAGATGAAAACAAGATTAATAGATATCCCTGGATGTTTTGCAGGGTTGACATCGTTGCTGTTATTTGCACATTTTTCCACTTCTTGTAAATAGTCTGCTGGTTTTTTTTTTAATTCCCAAATATTCATTTTGTGAATTTGTTAAATTATTCTACTGAGTTGCACAGCCTTTTGAATTTGAAAATGGTATTTATAATATATTTATAATAGATAAAATAATTTGATAAAATAAATAATAATTGGAAAATAATTGGAAATAAAAATGACATGTATTTTTTTCTCATACTGTAAAATTGCCCTTGTGCCGTCTATTAACAATAATGCTTTTGTTATGGTATTTTATCTTTGTGTACTTCGGCTTGACAGTCTCTTTACTGCTGAATTTCACCACTGAGGGATAATAAAAGTTCTTTCTACTCTATTCAATATGTTCAGATAAAATAATTACATGGAAATATATTTAGTTAAAAAAAGAGAAAAGCATTACAGAAGTGAAGACAATCCAGTGTGAGTTCTACTGTTTCAAAGAGCTCATGGTTCATGTCCTTTTTTCTGTTTGATCAGCTGAAGATAACTTATTTTATGATTCAAGCGCCACAAGATTAAGACTCATGCTTAGTTGTTTTGTTCTTTATTTTAATTATTTTGTTCTACTTTGAATTCCTGCTGTGAGTAAATTCTGAGATTCAATAACTTGTGACTTGGCGCTAAACGTAACTGCGATGACCAACAAATGTTCTTGCCAGAAAAGGTTTAAGGAAAACTGACAGAATTAAAAGCAGCGTTT
The DNA here is from genome assembly GCF_001443285.1 of Poecilia latipinna. Taxonomy (NCBI): domain Eukaryota; kingdom Metazoa; phylum Chordata; class Actinopteri; order Cyprinodontiformes; family Poeciliidae; genus Poecilia; species Poecilia latipinna. Next base: position 185,047 of record NW_015113844.1, on the reverse strand, counting down.
TTATCTCCTGGCCTTGTTGTTGCCTGGACTGTGTGATCAGATGGAGCCGGTGCTGGATGCTGGCCTGAGTCCGAATGCTCTCAGTTCGGTGGCAGCAGGCATTACCACAGCAAAAAATACATCAAACTACCCTCCACATGTGGAAGCAGAAAATGTCGCTTTGTGTATTTCCTGTTGTGGTCATTTTCTATCATGGTGTTTCTCTGGAAATGAGTCCGTTTTCTTCACACTAACATCTTTGTTTCTATCAGGTTCATTTGGTTCACTCACAAACTGATTATTTTTTATTTGCATTACATAATCATGTGGTAGTTGCACTGTTCATGTGTGAAAACATTCTAATGAATTCATCTTTATCCAAGATCATAATCTCTTACTGGCAAAAAAGAGATAAATCAAACCTTTATTCATCTATATTTATTCAGGGGTGGGAGAAAAAAAAATCCCATTTTAACAGATAATTTAAGCAAAATTACTCTGTATGACCTCTATTCACCAACAGGACAGCATGTGTTACTCTGTTATTTGGATGACTATGGCAGGAAGCTCATTTTTTATTTTGGTGGATTGTTTCTATGTTCACTTGGTCAAACATTTTGGGTCTTCATCCTGCTAAAACAGCCAAAGAAGACCCATTTTCAGAATTATGGTAAAATTTACCAGCGCTATGATCAGAGAACATAAAACCATGCATTCTAACAAAGGTCCAGAGACTTCAGGGAGAGAACCAGGCCTGGAGCATCACAGGTCATCCGCCATACTTGACTTCTGAAATGAAAATCATTCTTTGCTTTAACAAAGTACACAATTCCAGCTAGCGTTTAGGAAATCCTACATGTTTTGTTTTTTTTAGTGGCCTTTATTTGATAGTTAATTGACAGGAATGTTGGCAGTGAGAGATGGGGAAGGACATGTGGCAGAGGTTGCCAGGCTGGGAATCGAACCCACGGCAGCCACATCAAGGACCAAGGCCTCCACACATGGGCCGTGCCCAGCCCCTGCACCACCACAGCACATCCAACTCTACATGTTTATATTTGTAGGACTGGAGTGCTCTGGCAGTGCAGGGATAAAACTTAACCTATATAAGGAGGCCTTAGTCCTGATGACCTTTGGTGCATGCCTTCCCCCTCTCTCATTACAAACTTTCCTGTCTGACCTCTTTCAAATAAAGGCCTCTAAAGCCAACCAAACCTTTAAAAACATACATCTGCACAGACAAGAAAAGCCTTTGTCATCACTCTCAACCAGTTGGCATCTGATGGCTGCTATGTTTCTGTTGTTATTGTTGACCCATCCTAATATTTTTCCAGGCCTGGTCTGGTCACCCTGTGAACATGTGGGAGCGCCACTGCCAAGCATAAATGGGGCTTTCACTGTACATTACATCTGCTTAAATAAAAAAATTCAACCCAGACAGAAAAGATGTATTTGCCTGTGCTGGTCGTCTACCACTGTCAGTGAACGAAGATCAAAAAATGATATATATAGAAAAAACAGCATTGCATTTCTTCTCAGCCCTTCTCTGGTTCTGCTTTATGTCTCCAGCTTTGGTTCTCTAACAAGATCACACACCGAGCAGCAGTTTACTCCCAGAGAAACCCACATTGCTAGAATACTGTTGTCTTTCTCAGGGTGTTCCACTGCAGTCTCTCATAACGATGTTGTGGTAGTTTGGGGGGGGGAGGGGCATCGAGCCATCCCAGTGATTTCAAGTCATCGTGGTCTCATTACAGCAGGCTGTTGGTTATCCTCTGCCTTTGATCTGGGAGCTGAAGGGAGCTGTGTTTTACTGTACTTCAAACAGCTCTTGCTCTCTCTCTCTCTCTCTCTCTCTCTCTCTCTCTCTCTCTCTCTCTCTCTCTCTCTCTCTCTCTCTCTCTCTCTCTCTCCCTCTCTCTCTCTCCCTTTCTCCCTCTGTCCCTCTCCCTACGCTTCTCTTGGCCGCCGCGCTGCTGGTCAGTC
>NW_015113844.1:173975-178095 GCF_001443285.1 Poecilia latipinna | reverse complement strand
TCTCTCTCTCTCTCTCTCTCTCTCTTCCTCTTTTTCTCCCTCAGCACCTCCAACCAGGAGCCTCATGGCAGCAGAGGTGGTGGAGAGGTTGGGGCTCAGCTTGTTTTCCCTCCTCGTTTAGGTCAGAGCCACAGATGGAGGTTGGCTGGTGGCATTTGAGTCAATCTGAGGTTAACGAGGGGGGTGGGGTAGAGGGCAGTCAGGGCCAGATCTACAAGGATGTGGGCGCCTGGGTTGGAAAGCTTTTTGGTGCCCTCTACAGAAAAGAAAAAAAATATTTTTCTAATGCAAATTACAGAACATTTATAAGTAAAACCATAAATGATTGAGAAGGAACTAAGAATGCCAACTCAGTTTGTTGTTAATGTTAGATTTAATGTGTTCCTTGGCCAGTAGCTCCATGTTGTTCTAAAAATAAAATACAATAAATTAATTACATTTCAAATACTTGAGTACTGTTTATATTCATAAAAATCCCAAAATATTATCAGAACTCACTTGATTCTCACTTTGACTCTCATATAAAGTAGAATGTCTGCAAAATATGCATTCATTACAAAACATTTTAGACAGTAAAAATGAGGCCCTGTGCTGCTGGCCCTGTAAGCCGTTTTACTCAGGAGCCAGTACAGCACTGGGCCCCTAATTCAGTTCTGTACATGTCCTTCCTAGGATACATCAGAGTGTGTATAGTACAAATAACACACAAATCTCAACCTTAAAAACCTGTGAAAACCTATTCATTGCAATCTCCATTTTACTTATTTTTCAAGCTAGTGACTACGTTCACACAGCAGCTCAGTTATGTTCAATTTGAATCTGCCATGTTGCACTGTATTCCCCATACAGTGCATATTGTCACTTTACCTAAAATAACTTAAGCATTTAGCAATGGTACGTTTATTTATGTCAGTTCATTCAAATTCAAGACAATCCAAAGGCCTTCACAGGACAAAATGAAAAAAGAACAAAAACCTTTAAGAATGAGCTTAAATAAAGGAGAGCTTAGTAGAAATACATGCAGGATTTTTGAAAACAGCTTTGTTCAGCAACCTCAGTGCATTAACCCCACCCCCTACTTTGATGAATTTTGATAACTGATTCAATTCATTATTTAGAAGGAGTTAGATTTGAGGAAAAACACGCAAGTGCAAAGGAAAACGGTGTTCACTTTCCTTACAACTTAGAGGTGGAAATGGAAATTAGATGTGTATTTAATAAGCAGACACATTTACCGTCTTGTACTCCATTGGGTTCGTTATTTCATGTCAAAATTGTAAAAAAAAAAAAAAAAAAAAAAAAGAAGGACAAAAATCTTGGGCTACGGTAGAAGACCAGGAATATTACAGTGGAAGGTGAATTGTTTGATTAGAGGAAACGCTTTTAATTTATCAGTCAATCAATAACTCATCAGTGACGCAACTAATATTTGATGTTTCAGCTCTTGCTGCAAACTGATCTGCTGTTGTTGTTAATATTCTATGTAGTTTTTGATCTTATACAGATCTGATAATAGTAAGTGAATAAGGCCAGTTGATACATTATTTATTTTAATTTGTATTCAGGAAAGGAATCTAGATACAGATTATAACGAAGAGAAACAAAATCTGTTTCTTTGTTTCTAAGTGAAAATAAATCATTCAGCTACAAGAATTTCAGCTCTTTCAGGAAGTCTTCATTGAGGTTTAGCAAGGTGATGTTGAGCGAGGAGGCGTGACTTATGGTGTCCACTCTAATTCATCCCAAAAGTGTTGGGATACCAGCAGGCCTCTGTTCTGGCCAACTAAGTTCTTCTACACTGTGACCTCATTATGTCATTTGCCTGGTAAAGACCAATGGTTGTTGGCCAGTCAATGCTAATCTATTCCTATTAAACAGTTTTACATCTCAGGACCAACAGTTGTTTTAAAAAGTTAATGATCCAATGCAGAGGCGCTCCTAACCTGTTTGGTGCCCTGGGTGAACCAACCTTCCTGCCCCCCTGCCACTGATCTAATGTACCAGAGGTAAAACACAACATGAAGTTTTCTGTTGGCAGTAATTCAGTCTGTTGTCCCAACAACCAGACATCTGTTCATCCCTGACAACCTGATATTACAGCTGGTTCCGTCCAACTTATGTGGGACAAAGCATCTGCTGAAGTTTTTGATGAAATCTTACTCTGCATTCTGATTGGTTACCTGTCGCACGAAGACTCCAAATCTCTCTGCTATATTTTAAGTTTCTGAAGAGTAAACATTAAAGCTGAAACACAGATCTATGCGGGGGGCAGGGGGGAGTACAGCTCAGTGGTGAGGAAGCGGTGGTGTCCGGCTTCCTCAAACTCCCGTGAGACTCCTGAGACACACCAAGACTGTGTTCAGAAACCTCTAGAAACTCCACTAACTAAAGAACAGAGAGACCCCGAGGCAGGCAGCTCTGTTACATCCACCACCTAAAGCCCAGCATATCCTGGCCCGAGCAAACACACACACACACACACCCAACAGATTTTGTTATACCAATATGAAAGTCACACTTTAGTACGGGCTCTCTGACAAATATTCCCTCATCTCGGGTTCATGTGTGCCACCACCGTGGGCTTCTGTTTGTCCCCCAATCTCCAACATTTTTGTTCATGAGGATTCCAATAAAGGCTTGTTAAACAACAGATTTCATTCTCCGACTCGAGAGGGCCCTGCATGGCCCAGAGGCGTAAGCTGCTCCTTTGAACATCTAAATCCCCGTGAAGCGGCTGACTTCCCTTTGTTATTCACTGGTGGACTGTTTCTCTGTCTGAGCTATCGCTCTGGAAAGGCTCCAGTGGGCTGCGTTCAGGGAGCTTTTAGCTGCAAAAGATCATCTCTCTGAGATCATCAAGACCCATTTAATTGCACTCCTTCAGAACGTCTTTGTAGAGGAGCGTTTTAATGAAGAATTCATCAGAGAAGAGGAGATGGGAAAAACGATTTAATGAGCCCATCCCCGAGGTGGAGATGAGAGAAAAGAAAACATTTGTTCAGCCTACGTGTGTGCTGCCCTCTGCTGCTGGGAGCACACACACGTCTATTTGGAGTGTTAAACTGTGGGGATGTTTGGTGGGATGAAAATCAAATTCAAAACTTCAAACTAAGGAAATGATTATTTGAAATGATTATTCAAATAATCAATTAATCAATAACTGCCGTATACAGACTCAAAATAAGCCCATTGTTAAAAGAATGACAAAAGCCAAAATACAACAAAAAATATATTAATTTTGCAGTTAACAAAACAACCTTTGTTTGTAAATATGTTCTATATATACCCAGAACTCCTGAAAATGTTCAAATTCAAATTCAAATTTATGTTAAGAAAAAATATCTTATTAAACACCTTTTCTATCCAGTTAATCAAGATAATAATATTAATCAACAAATCAAGATCAATTCCTCATTTTATTGTTGCTAAGTCAAGCAGAAAAAGCTCAGCTCTTAACTTGTTGATGTTAGAAAAAAAATTTAGCTGCAGATTCTTCATTTGCTAGAAATAATTAAGCGTTCAGTAAAGAATTGCTGTTATTGAATTTTAGCCAATAAAATGGTTATTTTCTTATTTAAAACAATTTATTATTTGTTTATTTGCATATATTAATGGAGCCACTGCACAGTAGTGCAGTTGGCAGCCTTGTTGTCTTACAAGAAGGTCCTGGGTTCAAATCCCATCTTGGGGACTTTCTGCATGGAGTTTGCATGTTCTTTATGGCTTCCCCCAAAAACATGATTGTCAGGTTAATTGATCTCTCTAGATTCTCTTGTGTGTGTGTGTGACTTTGTCCTGTCTGTCTCTGTGCTGCCCTGTGATTGGCTGATGATCTGTCTAGGATGACCCCACCTGTTGCATGTTGACCAATGGAGATAAGCACCAGCACCCCTCATGACCACACTAAGGATAAGCATGAAAGATGATAGATGAAAGTCTTTTGTGGTTAAATGAAAAATATGCCAGTTTTTTTTATCTAATTAATCATCAGATTAATCAATAGTCAAAATCATTTGAATAATCTATTACTAAAATAAGCTTTAGTTGCAGCAGGAATCAACATTCACCAGCTGAGTTAAGTTACGTTTTAGACAACTAAAACTGATGTTAAATCTATTTA
>NW_015113844.1:162594-169623 GCF_001443285.1 Poecilia latipinna | reverse complement strand
TGATTCTTGGTTAATGTCAAGTTGTCATAACAGATATAATTTTGTCTAGATTAATGTCAAGTTGTCATAAAGACATTTTGAATAATGTCAACTTTGTATTAAAAGTGTCATAATTTACCGAATGACACTTTATGACAACGGTCATAAATATTCATGAAGACTTATTGATGTTCATGACATGTTATGTCATGTTTATGACAGCGTCATGACAGTCTTATTCAACCCCCTTCAAATAAAGTGTTACCAAATAAACTTTGACTTGACTTGACTGTTTGGATTGTATCATTTTATCTATGTCTTTGGATAAAATTTTGCTTGGGAAAACTGTTTCTCTTTTGTTTGGTCATAAAGGATTTTTTAAAACTAAAACTGAATAAAAGTTTTAAACTCTCATCTGGTATTGATTATTTTCTTGCTCAAAAAGTAACGAACACAATAGTAACTGAGGAATAGCGCCGAAATAGCCATGTAGCCAACAGATATTATTTTTCTATTTTTTCTATTTCACATGTTTCAGTCAATATCAGATAGTCGTCTGTCTTTGGGAACTGTGTCCAAACACTCCTGACCATGTAAAGCAACTAATCATGGCTACTGCATTACAGTAATGCAGTAAGAAAAAGAAGAAGAAGAAAAAAAAAAAAACGCCTGGTGTTTGGGACCAGGGAAAGTGTTTCAGGGAAACAGTCAACAGGTTCATCCAGACATATATGAGATGACTACTGATTTATGGAGCAGCCGGCCCTCAGGACAACAACTACAGGTTGTTATTCTCCAACCTGTATCCCTAGAACAAAGATCAGTTTGTCATCTGTTTTAGTCAAAGAATAACATCCTAATATAGAACAGGTCAGAGATTGACTATGCATGCTGTGCATTCACAGAAGTTTATATTTTCTTGCTCTGTGTCCTGTGATGAAGCACTACTATGGTTTCGGATGCTATAAGGATGGCCTTCAGTGACAAATGAAAGATGGTGGATGGCTTGTTTCTGCTCAGAAGGAGACCTCACTACTCAAACTAACCAAGTGAGATCCTACCGAATTGTTGTGTTTGGAGACAGAGACTGGGCTGCAGAACCTTAGAGAGAGAAACAGAGAGGGAGTGACTGTCGGTCCTGCTGGTCAAATACAGGCTGATCATCCTCAGCTTCATCACCACTGTTAAAGCTATTGTTGCAGGTGGGAGTTTTAGTAAACTGTTGCAGTACTAATATCTACCCATTTTTACCACTATAATCCCAAATAGATGAAAATGAAGATAGTTTTTGGTTCATTGATATTAACGTCACCAATGAAAAGCAGATTTTAGGCAAGATTTTTCTATTTCTGCTTAGAGTCATCACATGCTGTATGTAAATTTGATGCCTCGCTCCCTGTGGAGAATAAATCGCACCACAACATAATGATGTCATCATCATGCTTCAAAATAGGGATGGTGTTACCTGGATCTTAAAGGGGCAGCATTTTGTAAAATTCATTTTATTGCACTTTACATCATGTTACAATGTTATTTATTCATCAAAAACATACCTGGAGTGTTGCTTTGATTCTACCATGCATGTTGAGAAATCCTTTAAATCTCCATGGTAACTGTGTGAGCTGTGCAAAATACCTGGGCGGGCCGAACTTTCCTCCTTAGAGCTGCAGTTTTCAAGCTTCCAAGGTTCTGCCTCACAGAGGAGCCCTCTTTTGCTCAGCTCCTTCAGACTAGTCAGCTGCAATTAGCAAACAGCAGGTGGACCTGAGCATATGCTGAGCTCATTATATGAGCTACTTCTCAGTGTAACACTGGTAAAAAAGTTGTTAAAGGATTAATAGAGGTGTGTTGTGACGGAATTTCAGAAAGAGTAGGAGTTTTCAAAGAGACAGAGGCCCAATTTAAAAGTGTGAAATTACAAAGTCAATTTCTTTTAAGTCTTGTTTGATGTATGTAGTGTTGTGGAAATTTTCCTTTAACAAAGAGTGAGAAAAAACTGTTTCAAGAACCAGAGAAAGACTTAATCAGTATTTATTCGAAGGCTCTACAGCATTCGAAGTCTCTGCTCCTGATCGCAGTCAGGAGAAAGAGCCTGGAGCAAAACACAGCTTACACTTTTATAGGGAGAGGTTCATTCCAATCACATATTTTGATAAACTACTTGGTTACAGAACAGATAGCAGACAGCAAGCACTAGGAGCCATAAGAGATAAAGAAACAATTCAATCATTTCATAAAGTGCAATAAAATTAATTTTACAAAATGCTGCCCCTTTAAGATCCAGGTAACACCATCCCTATTTTGAAGCATGATGATGACATCATTATGTTGTGGTGCAATGTAATGTTAAGGCCAGAGAAACTAAACTCTGTCAGAAGTCTTTTTCATGAGCTCATCCATCACACAAGAATCTTAATACTGCTATGCAATGATTCAGCTAATAATCATAGTAACCTTAACATTTTCCCACTACAGTAGAAACTGAAGGTAACATAGTTACTTAATTGTGCTATAAAATTACACCATCTGCCTGGATAATACACCACTGCCCTTTTAAATTATAACAGTTTTTCTCCAGATATGAAAAAAAATCTAATATCCTATAAAAATAAAAATAAAGTTTTATTTTTGTTTCATAAGAACAAAAACTTTCTCCTGCTCTCACAATCTCAAATGTGTGTTTCTGCTAAATTTAAGCAGCTTATCAAATGATATCGATGAGGAGTGGCTCCATCTGCTCACTCTGCCAGAAAGTCTTGATTGGTACATTGGCAGTAGTTTACTCTCCAAGAGGAAACTGGAACTCTGCCTTGGTGACCATCATGTATTTGATCAGGTTTCTGGTTAAGGCCATTCTTCCTCGGTTACTTGTTTCAGTCAGGACTACAGAGGATCTGGGTGGTTTCAACCTTCATCCATTTCCAAGTAAGACAACCGTTCTATTCATGACATTCAATCTCTCCCGAGATTTGTGCTGTGGCACAGTTAAATCCTGGACTACAAGAGATAAGTCCTTTGACTTCCTTGTTTGGTTTCTGTGCTGTCCACTGTAAGAGCTTATTCATATTCATGTGTTCTATTCCAAATAATGCTCTGTCCACTGATTTGATCACAGGTGGACTCCAATCACGTTGCAGAAGCACCAATGAATGAATCAATCAGTTTATTCACTTGATTTAGCAATTCTAATCATTAATTCACAAACCCATTCTCTTACCACGAGTGAAAAGTGAGCAGGAGGAAGAGCAAATCTTATAAATCTTCTCCTTTTTCAATTATTACAAAAAATATTTTCATGGTAAAATAGATTAAATCAACAATATAAGCTGCAATGAATATGTAATTAAGTGTCGTAGTAAATAGTACAGATTCTTGTGGACAAACAAAATGTGAAAATGTTTGTTTTTTAGACATTTACAAAAATGTCTAGAACTATGTTTCTGTTTTGTCATTGCTGGTTTTTTTTGTTTGTTTTGTTTTGTTTTTTAAAAAGATTTTTAAAGAAATGTAAACCACAGTCAACGCAGTTTTAGAATAAATATATCTTAAACATTCTGGAAAGATCTGACCAGGCAGGATGCAGCCACATTTTTGTTGAAACTTTAAAATAATAACACTGATCATGTGATTAAACTGCAATGTTCTCTTTAGACTTTGGACATACAAGAATCTTAGCTATCAGTTGTAAATATAAATGAATAGTTGACTCCTCCAGAACAGCGATAGTGACGTCTTACGTCAGCTTCCCGGTAGCTCTCTGCTCCTCCTCCTCTGGGTCCAAAAAGTCCAAAAAACATATTTTAAGTATCTTAAAGGGAATGTTTGAGTATTCTCAAACTAGATTATTTATCTTGTTTGAGGATAGTGTGTTCTACCTCTTGCATAATAACGGTAGGGACAGTCTGAAGCCCAGTTTACTGAGGGTCTGTGTGGCGGGTGGTTTGTTTACACATTACTATAAATCTTACTGAAGGTTCTGTAGAATCCGATCTGACAGTTTACTGCCCAGCATTACATAAACCAAGCTTAGGAAACATACAGTAATGCACAAGTTGGACTCCGATTAGTATTTTTCCAGTTAGCAAACATTTCACCTTTTTGTACATCCATTCATCTGCGTTGTTTTGTGATTCTCCTAAACACATTTAACATTTACGCTTCAGATACAAGGCATGTGTGGATATGACTTGTGCACCCTAAATTAAAGAAATCAAGCATTCAATTCTCCAGTCAGCATAAAAATGACTGCCGAGTTGAGATTACAGTGTAAATGCAGGCTTGTCCATCAATCAATTAAAAAAAACAAAAACAGTGAGAGTTGTTCAAACTGTGTCATTTTTAAAAATGTATTTAAGTTTATTACTATAGCATGGTTCACAGCAAAGAAAAAAGCCAGGAGGGAAAAAATAAATGTCTGAACTTTTGACTTCCAGACTATGAGTATCTGCTCTGTGCTGGAGTTTAAAGAAGGGAAGGAGTCGGGATTTTTTCTACTCTGAGCTGGCACACTCACCCACGCTTTTCTGCATTTTTGAATAACTGCATTTTAAAACGCAAGGAGCAAAAATGGGAAAGATTTGTATTAGTCATGGTTTTGCTGAAGGCATTTATCTGAGACACTATTAGAAGCTCAAATAAACAGAAAAAGGAAGGATGAGATAATGCCAAGCTAGACTGGTAGCAATCAGCTCCTTGCTCTTCAGTTTACTTTGTCCAGAGGGTCTGGACCACTGGCTATTGAGAAGTGATTGCTTGTTTGAGGAGTTGACTCTGCTGAAGTTTTAAACAACTGGACCTGATTTTACCCAGTCACCAATGTATGTGATGCGTCAGCTCTCTATGAAGCTTTCCAGAAATTGCGTGCGCTGTAAAAGTGGCCCTGCTCAGTGGGGAGTGGGGCCACATCTCTGCCAGTAATAAAATATCTTAAACATTCCTTTTGCACAGACTTTAATTACTCAATATTTGAAAGTATCTCCAACACGGGCTGAACGGCGTCTTTCATTTTCTCCCATTGCCAAACTACAACCATAAACTGCAATTCTAAAACAGCGCAGAAAATCGATGGTAACCATTCTCAACTCCTCCTCCTGTTTGCTGAATGGCCCTCTTGAAACTGAACCAGAGAAATTGAGCTCAATGGGAGAATTCCCAGATGGAGCACTGAAGGGAGATAAGAACTGAGCAGAACTGAGGAGGCAAATGTCAAGCCAGCAACCATTACATGTTACTCATTCTCCCCTCTGAGGGGTGGCTGTGGCATACTGGAGGAGCAGCTGCCTTGCAAGTGGAAAGTTGATGGTTTGATTCCAGATTTGTCCAGCCACATGTCAATGTGACCCTGAGCAAAGCTTTTCACCCCTAGTTTCCTTTTGATCTATAGTAGTGTGTGAGCAGATGAATGAAACTCTAGTTTACAAGAAACCCACTGTAAGTTCATTCCCATCCAATCAGAGTTCCATACTCATCTTAATCGTATCGTATATGCTTATTTCTGTTCATTAATGCAGCATGGTAAGCTTTAAATCAGGTTGTACCGTGAGCCTCTTTAGAATGATGTAAGAGAACATCAACGGTAGAAGCGAGGAACTCTTCATTAGCTGTACCAGCAGAAGAATGAAGAATAAAGCAAAAGCCAATTGCCAAAAAGGAAAATATGTAATAATTTATTTTCCATTCAGTACTGAATTCAAATGAATTGTAGCAGCAGAGATCAAAGAGAGGAGGAGACAAAAGATAAAAGCAGATAAAAGACTGTCACCGCAGTGCCTTCAGTCAAACAGGCTCTCAAAGTCACTAACCTGAAATGGATTAAAGACAAAAAAAACAACCTAACACAACCTGATTTCAAGTGCTTTTTTCCAGCAGAGTCAGACCAAATAATGTCTGTGTTGTGCAAATTGCTCTCTGCTTATCTGTATTCTGCCTCCTCTCCTCTCTCAGGAATGAAGGGAAGATGTGTGTCATGTCAGAGACAGAAGAGATTTAATATCCTGAGAGGAATTCTTGTCATGTTTAACCTTTCCTGTGTCCCGCTGGACTGCGAACCTCGTCTGTAGTCGTCCTTGCTGTACCTTGTTTTGTACCAGAGTCCTTCATTTGTGTGCCAAAGCTTTTCACTGACTGCTTGTCATTGGCTGGATCAGGTTGGGATGCAGAGAAGCAAACATATAGGCTGACTTTGGTTTGTCTACCTGCAAAACGTTGGCTTTCGAATAAAGATTTCAATGGAGTTTTATAAATATCCTTTGAATAAACTTTTCCAAAAGACAAAGAATGAAGCTTCAGTAAATAATGAAAGATGCATAATCATAATATATTAGGCCATTTTTTTAGCAGCTAGATTGATGTTTTGTTTTCAAAAAAATATATATTTCTCTACTAATGATAACTGCTGATTTCCAGTATATATATTTTTAAATTCAAGGTCTTCAGAAGTTTCATTCATGGAAAAAAAAAAACAAAATAAAACATATAATTACATCAAGAAAAAGGAGGAGGGATGACTCCTGATATCACAGGCAAAGATTGCAAATTTAAATTCAAATGGCACAGAGGATCAGACAAATTCTGGATATTTAGCAGAGTGAATCTTTTCCATTTATCCCAGAGCCTTTCAAATTTATTACACTGAAATCTACCACAGAAAGTAATTGCTTTCATAATAAACACAATCTGGATGATTGGTGCCAATTATACAGGAATCAAACTTCCAATCAAACTTTAAACACTATAGATGCATCTCTCTGTCTGTGTCCACTGAGCACAAGAGTTCAAATAAAAGTTAAAGGGAATTTGTATCCCCAAAACACCAAATCAGGTTTTACTCACTGGGTTCCAGTTTTACCGGCATCTGGAGGAGCCTGAACAGAGCCAGCCCAAGGCAGAAGCAAACAAAGTAGTTTCTTAGAGCTCCCAGACCATCACGGGCCCCCTAAATACACTGGACACTGACACAGACAGCTTTAACACAGCTGTTTTAACAAAAAAATTTTTATTGAGAATGAGAATGCCATTAAGCTTTTTCAGCAGAGACAAATTAAATTAAAT